>NW_011136794.1:0-610 GCF_000146605.3 Meleagris gallopavo
TTGTATTCAGAGGTAGGCGTAGTGCATTCTGCATGTAGCCAAGGCGAAGTGCAAACCGCTCCTTCCGATGTGCGCACACGAGACCGCTCACTGGTCGGAGAAAAGCTGCGGGCTGAAGTGGCCCGTTCTCGGCAAGCGAGAAACACGAGACCGCTGCTGACGGCTGAAAGAGGCATTCTTGGAGACGCGCTAATTCTCGGCCAGCTACGGCAAAGTCTCCAGAGCGAATGCCGCTTTCTGCGCATGAGAGCGAAGGAGTGCGATTCCGATGCCGACAAGTGCGAATTCAGGCTCCTGCACTCCCTGCGAGTGGGGGTTTTTCTCAGAAGTCCTGAAAGGGTCTCTCCCAACTTTCTGAAACGCGCTCCCTGAGAGCACTACAGCTGTTGCTCCTCGAACTTGAAAATGCCTTATTAGAGAGAGTTTTCCCTTCCAATCTTTTCCTCTCTGAAAGCAGATGTGTTGCAGTGGAAACCTGACTGGAATGAATTGTGGCTCGAAATAAAGGCAGAGACATAGTATTCAGAGGTAGGCGTAGTGCATTCTGCATGTAGCCAAGGCGAAGTGCAAACCGCTCCTTCCGATGCGCGCACAGGAGCCCGCTCACTCG
>NW_011136795.1:0-615 GCF_000146605.3 Meleagris gallopavo
ATTTTGCAGCCTGATGGAGTTGAAGGATTGCCTGGGCTCCTCCAGTCAGTGGTGTGAGATGTGTCCAGCAGGTAATGAACATCATGCACCCCATGTTGGTGCGCTGCTTGTATGCAGGTAGGTTTGCGATGTGATCCGACTCCCCCATGCTGACCATCCACAGCTAGATCAAGTTGCTCAGAGTCTGAGCCAGGCTCACCTTGAAAGGGCCAGCACATCCACCATGTCTCTGGCAACCTGTGCCACTGCCTCAGCACCCTCACTGTACAAGACATTTTCCTTAGATTTCACCTCCATTTTCCCTTGTTCTTTCCTTTAGGTATTGAAAGGCTGTTACCAGGTTCCCTTGGAGCCTTCACTTCTCCAGGAGGCTGAACAGCCCAGCTCTCCTTGCTTACAGGAGCGGGGTTCCATCCTTGGGTTCGTGTTTGTGGCTGTACTCTGGATGCACTCGCACAGCTCCATGTCTCCCTGCACTGAGGACTCCACATCTGGACGCAGCACTGCAGCTGAGGCCTGACCAGCGCAGAGCAGAGGGATGGGGATCTCCTCCCTTGGCCCGCTGACTGCGCATCTTTGGATGCAGCCCAGGATACGGTTGGCTTTCTGGGCTGA
>NW_011136796.1:0-683 GCF_000146605.3 Meleagris gallopavo
GACTTGTGGCAGCATTGCCTGGCCTTCTGAAACACAAAGGCAACCCCACCTGGCTGTTCATGCAGGAACAAAAGACCATTAAAAGTCAGCATTTACTTCCAGAACTACTGGTTAATGAGATTACCTGCTAGGAAACAGGCTCTGATGCCCTGAACTCTAGACTGCTACTTGGTTTCTTCAATTAGTGGGAAGAACCCTGGGAAAGATCCATTTCCCTGCCAGCATTTAGGTCAGCTTCAGCAGTCGAGTGAGGGGAAAGTTTTAACTCTGTGCTAATGGGAACTGCTGCCTCAGCTTGACATTAAGAACAGAGACAATACTTTCATCAGCACTCCTGAAAACAACTGAAGCTTCTGAGTAACCATGAGAGCAGATGCACCCAAAGAAGGGTCAGAAAGTAATTTCATGCATTCACACCATTCCTGCCTTGGGAAACCATCAGTTTTGCAAACATCCTGTTCAGACAATTAACACTGTCAACGCAGACTTGGAAAGTTACTGACTGTAGGAAATAATTCCTCTTGCCTGTTTTCTTAAGGATTCATTTGCTTCTCTGAGCTCATCCCGACATTTGCTGATCTCCCTCAGCGAAGTTTCAAGCTTTTTCACTTCTGCATCCTTCTGCTGTAGAAATATCACATTTCAAACATGATGAACCAGAGCATTTAGAAACAACTACAATT
>NW_011136797.1:0-1018 GCF_000146605.3 Meleagris gallopavo
TTGCCTCTGAACCAAATGTTGAGCCCTTTGGACTTAACAGTATCCCATTTGTGAAGCTCCTTATCCTGATCCTTCGGAAGTAACGCTTAACGTTTGATCGTAACTAATAATGGTAGCTCTCTGCCCTCGTGCTGTATGGCTGATCTTTAAACCCGATAGAAAAATGTAACCCTCAGCTGTAACCCAGCATGTTAACTGTCTGCTCTTACGCCTGACGCTTCCTCCCAAGTTGAACTCATGTCACTAATTCAAATGCACAATCTTCAATTCGTAACTCGAAAGCAAGCAGGTCATATGTAACCCTCACCAAATGGACAGCCCGGAACTGTTTGCTGTGAACATAACTGGGAAAGCCTTAACCCTAATCAGAACAGGGAAGCCTTAATACTAACACAAGAGGGTAGCCCTTAACCCTTCCTCCATGTGGGAATGCTTTACTCTAATCCAATGTGGGAACCATTAGCTCTTAGCACAAAAGGGAAGCCTTTCATCCTAACCCAGTATGGTAACTCTTCACCCTAAACTCTAACCAAAGCAGTGACCTTTCAGCTAAAGGGTTTTCCTTCAACCTTAACACTAAAGCAAACTGGTAACAGCTCACCTTTGAATGTAATCTGAAATCGCGGCCCTAAAAGCTCATGCAGAAGGGTAAGCCTTCACAATGATCAGTAATAGTGAATAGCAGCACTGAACCGTCATCCAGAGCGGGAGCAGGCTGAGCTTGTCTGCTTCCAGGGCTGCTCTCAGGCCCAGGGCTGGTGAGCAGCTGCAGGGCCCGTCGTCACCATGGCAACGCACTGTGACATCACAATGGTTCCAGCAGCCCGGGTGATGGCACCTATGTCATCCCTTGGTCTGTTGAGTTTTTTCCATTCCTCCTGCCCTCTCTAGGCTTCTGTGCAGTGCTTGCTGCATTTGCAGCTCCTTCTCGGTTTCCCAGGTTGGTTCCACGCCTCGTGGGCATCCGTGCCTCTTGCTTTGTGCTGGCCTGGAGGCTTTTCCTCTGCTGGCTGAGTGG
>NW_011136798.1:0-600 GCF_000146605.3 Meleagris gallopavo
GGTTGGGAACCATCAACTATAAATCACAGAATCACAGAATCACAGAATGGCCAAGGTTGGAAGGGATCTCAAGGATCATGAATCTCCAAACCCCGTGCCACATGCAGGGCCACCAACCTCCGCATTTAATACTAGACCAGGCTGCCCAGGGCCCCATCCAACCTGGCCTTGGACACCTCCAGGGGCGGGGCATCCACAGCCTCTCTGGGCAGCTGTTCCAGCACCTCACCACTCTCATAGTAAAGAACTTCCCCCTGACATCCAACCTAAATCTTCCCTCCTTCAACTTAAAACCATTCCCCCTTGTCCTGCTGTTATCTACCCTTTCAAAGAGTTGATTCCCCTCCTGTGGGTAGGCTCCCTGTAGGTATTGAAAGGCTGCATTGAAATCACCCCGCAGCCTTCTTTTCTCCAGGCTGAACAAGCCCAGCTCCCTCAGCCTGTCTTCGTAGGGGACGTGCTCCAGCCCTCTGATCATCTTCGTGGCCCTCCTCTGGACACACTCCAAGAGCTCCACGTTCTTCCTGTACGGGGGCCCCAGGCCCTGGACGCAGTACTGCAGATGGGGCCTCACAAGAGCCGAGAAGAGGGAGACAATCA
>NW_011136799.1:0-722 GCF_000146605.3 Meleagris gallopavo
TGATCCCTACGCTCTTGCTGTTTAAAGCATGTTTGATCTGAAAAATCACAAGCTAACTGCTGGAATAATTCAAGATTTGCCCGTAATGTACAAAACTCTGAGAGTGTTCTCCAAAGCCAGAAAAGCCCAGAGCCAAGAGCACGACAGCCAAGCTGATGAAAGCAGGACTCTGTTCACACAGTCCTTAGAAAGGTTCCCTCTGCATCTCTGAGTCCTCAGTCAGGGTTTACAGGCAACAGGTTTTTACTCCTGCGCTCAATTAAGAGATGTTCAGAGCAGATGTTTTCACTGAGTTACGCTTTAGTCCAGTCAGAATGTCTGTCCAGTGCTCGGATCACCAAGTACCTACTGTAACTAAAAGAACAACTGTTCTTCACTGAGCATAGTGACAAAGTTGTTTACCTTTGAAGCATCCACTTGCTGACAGAGCATTTGAAGTAAGGACTGGGCATCTTCTGCCCACCGAGGGAGAGTTTTGGGAGAAAACTGGGGAAAAAAAAAGTATTGAACTTTGAGTTGTTACTCAAACGTAACACTGCCCTGAAATCACACGGCTCATGTACCTTGCAGCTGTCAGCTGGAGAGAACAATAACTTCTTAGGAGATGGATGGAATGATTTGCTCCTGAACCTGCAGCTTGAGAGACCTTCCTGGAGGAAAGATCCTCCTCTTCCTTCTCTTCACTTTCTCCAAGTTCCCAGATCACTGCATTCAGCATTTCT
>NW_011136800.1:0-907 GCF_000146605.3 Meleagris gallopavo
AGTGCTCTCAGTCTTTGAAATTTAACAGACAGATCTATAATATAAATCCTATAGATCCAGATTTCTCTCGTGCAGGATTACGGCTGGCTTTGAAACCTGCAGCACATT
The DNA here is from genome assembly GCF_000146605.3 of Meleagris gallopavo. Lineage (NCBI taxonomy): Eukaryota > Metazoa > Chordata > Aves > Galliformes > Phasianidae > Meleagris > Meleagris gallopavo. Next base: position 109 of record NW_011136800.1, read on the forward strand.
CAGTGAGTGGGGGCCACGTGTTTCCCACATAGCTGGTTTGGGCTTTGGCACAAAACACAGTTCTTTGCAGTTGCTCTCTTTGGAACAGCACCAACCTACCTGTTAAGGGAGCTTCCTGAAGATTCTGTGCTCTGAGAACCATCTGAACCGTCTGTTCCACAGCTTTTAGCAGGCCTCCCATGAGATGATGCGCTCTCAGTGGAGTTACAACATTTCATTTCTTCAATTTCATTCTGTTAAAGACAGTGTTTCCATTAAGAGAACGTAAAGGTACTCCACAGGTATTTGAAGAAAACCTAAGAAACGATCCTTACTCTCTTGCTGTTTAAAGCATGTTCAAGGTCTGAGAAAAAAATACACGAGCTAACTGCTGGAATAATTCAAGATTTGCCCGTAATGTACAAAACTCTGAGAGTGTTCTCCAAAGCCAGAAAAAGCCCAGAGCCAAGAGCACGACAGCCAAGCTGATGAAAGCAGGACTCTGTTCACACAGTCCTTAGAAAGGTTCCCTCCGCATCTCTGAGTCCCCAGTCAGAGTTTATAGGCAACAGGTTTTACTCCTGCGCTCAATTAAGAGATGTTCAGAGCAGATGTTTCACTGAGTTATGCTTTAGTCCAGTCAGAATGTCTGTCCAGCGCTCGGATCACCAAGTACCTACTGTAACTAAAGACAACTGTTCTTCACTGAGCACAGTGACAAAGTTGTTTACCTTTGAAGCATCCACCTGCTGACAGAGCATTTGAAGTAAGGACTGGGCATCTTCTTGCCCACCGAGGGAGAGTTTGGGAGAAAACTGGG
>NW_011136801.1:0-573 GCF_000146605.3 Meleagris gallopavo
ATAGATACAGCTACAATATACAATCCTAAGGGGGAGGCAGGAATGCATTTTTTGATGAGCATAGATATGCTGTAGTAGATGTAACAGTGACTTAACAAGACTGGACATGGCTGGATGCAGTTGGTTGTTTTCCACCTAGAGGACAGGTTACACACACCTACAGCACACAGCTCTCCTGCTGTGTCGTGAGGATCAGAGCGAACCCCATGGCTGTCTGAACTCTTCCAACCACAGAGGTAAGGTTCCTCAGCACAGCTGGATCCACTCTTAGTCCCAGATGCAATTACTAAGATGCAATTATTTTCTTCTGATTTCTGTTCTATTTCAGCTCAGCGTAGTTTACTCAGCCAGGCTGGTTGTACGTGTGAGCGGACGGACGCTTCGAAGGAGCTGGACGCTCTGCACTCTGACCAATGGCCCAGGAACCTTGCTGCCATAATCAAAGCTATGGTAATGTACATCAACAAAAGCAGAATCAACAAAGGAAGTGTTCTGTTCCAAACTTTGGCTTACGCCATATCTGCGAATATCCTGTACAGTGCTTTGTAGCTGTGTTACCGAGACCAGCAGAAG
>NW_011136802.1:0-407 GCF_000146605.3 Meleagris gallopavo
GTACACTCAGCCCTTCTCACCAGTTTTCTTTTTGCTGGCTCTCCATATTAGAGAAAGCAGAGAGCTTGGCACAGCCCTGGAGTCCCCACCAGCATGTCAGCCCCAGCAGCTCTGTGGGTCACTCGGGGGGGGGGGGGGGAAAGTAACCCACAGCTGCAGTGTGCCATAGAGGCAGCCCCTCTGCCACGGACAGCAGGGAGGTGTCATTCACAAGGGGGATTTTGTACAGAGCAGAGATCTGGCATGAGAGCTGCAGGGCTCTTCTCTGCCCATTGGGTTTCCCAGCCCCCCAGCACCCATAGCTCAGCACTGGGATGCTCAGGTCTGCCAGAAGGGCAGCAGCACTGCTCCGCTGTCTGAACAGTTCTTTAGGGAGGTTCTAATTAGCGGGCAGGCACTCTGTTAGG
>NW_011136803.1:0-410 GCF_000146605.3 Meleagris gallopavo
AAAGGAAGTTATGTTAGGTTATAAGTCACTGGCTTTGTCAAGAAAACAAACAAACAAAACCCTTACAAAATTGCCCTAATTGAAATATATTTTCAGAGTAGTTATAATAAAGAATCACAGAATGGCCTGGGTTGAAAAGGACCACAATGATCATCCAGTTTCAACTCCCTGCTATGTGCAGGGTTGCCAACCAGCAGACCAGGCTGCCCAGAGCCACATCCAGCCTGGCCTTGAATGCCTCCAGGGATGGGGCATCCACAGCCTCCTTCAGGTTCCAGTGTGTCACCACCCTCTGTGTGAAAAACTTCCTCCTAATATCTAACCTAAACCTCCCCTGTCTCAGTTTAAAACCATTCTCCCTTATCCTATCACTATCCACCCTCGTAAACAGCCGTTTCCCCTCCTATTTA
>NW_011136804.1:0-462 GCF_000146605.3 Meleagris gallopavo
TAAGTCACAGCTGTGGATCACAGAGTTGAAAGATGTGCTCAGTGCCATACCAACTAGAGCCATCCTCAAGAAATGGGAAGTGGAGAGGGCCAGGACTTAAACTGTGCTCCTATGTAAAACATTGCTACAGCTCATTCCTAAGCCTCGGTGATGCTTAGAAAGTGAGTGTTCTTTCTGATGCTCCTGTGTTCCCTGGTGGTTATGTGCAGAGTAATTTGGCACCTTTAAGGTGCTGTGAATGAAGGAAACATTTCTGTGAGGTTTTGCAAGCAGCTGAGAAGGGATGGTGTGATGTGTGCACAGAGAGCCAAGAGAGTGGCAGCCTCCTGCAGCTGCTCCTGCCCCACAGCCCTCCTGCCGGGCTGCCTCAGGTCTCTGCCCAAGATGGGGACACAACCCCCGCTTCCCCCTTGCAACAAGCTGAGCACATAACCCAGAGAAGCGCAGAGCCCTTAGGAGTCC
>NW_011136805.1:0-565 GCF_000146605.3 Meleagris gallopavo
TATCCTGGGCTGCATTCAAAGAGGAGCGACCAGCAGGGAGAGGGAGGTGATTGTCCCCCTCGACTCGGCTCTGGTGTGCGGCCCCATGTGCAGCACTGCGTCCAGGCCTGGGGCTCCAGCACGGGAATGATGTGGAGCTTTTGGAGCAGGTCCAGAGAAGGGCCACGAAGATGATCAGAGGGCTGGAGCACCTCTCTTAGAAAGAAATGTTGAGGGAACTGGGATTGTTTCTGTGGGAGAAGAGAAAGCTCTGGAGATAGCTCATGACAGCCTTCCAAGACTCGAAGGGAGCGCATAAGCAGGAGGGGGCAACGACTGTTTAGGAGGGTGGATAGCGATAGGACAAGGGGAAATGGTTTTCAAGTTAGACAGGGGAGGTTTAGGTTGGTTCTTAGGAGGCAGCTTTTCACGCACAGGGTGGTGACGCACTGGAATGTGTGCTTGAGAGTCACTTCCAGGATGATCTGCTCCATGATCCGTGACCAGCACAGAGGTGAGACTGACATGCTGGTAGTTCCCCGCGTCACACTTTCTATCCTTCCTAAGAGGTGTGCTGTCACCTTTT
>NW_011136806.1:0-539 GCF_000146605.3 Meleagris gallopavo
TCAATTCTTTCTGGGGTACCATGTCGCCACAGGACTTGTGTCTCAAGACCTAGTATGGTATTTCGGGCGGTAGCGTGGGGTACTGCATAGGTTTCAAGCCGCCCAGTTGTTGCCTCCACCATGGTGAGCACATAACGCTTACCATTACGAGATCGTGGCAAGGTGATATAATCAACCTGCCATGCCTCCCCATATTTGTACTTTTGCCATCGCCCTTCCTCCCAGAGAGGTTTCATTCTCTTGGCTTGTTTAATTGTGGCACACGTGTCACAGTCGTGAATGATTTGCACAATAGCATCCATAGTTAAATCCACCCCTCGGTCTCTAGCCCACTTATATGTCGCATCTCTCCCTTGATGGCCTGAGGTCTCATGGGCCCATCGGGCTAGAAATAATTCACCCTTGTTCTGCCAGTCCAGATCTGTTTGGGCCACCTCAATTCTGGCAGCTCTGTCTACCTGATGGTTATTTTGCTGCTCTTCAGTAGCCCTATTCTTGGGCACATGGGCATCTACGTGACGCACCTTTATAACCATATT
>NW_011136807.1:0-613 GCF_000146605.3 Meleagris gallopavo
CTCCCCGTGAGTCTTTGAGCCTTCAGGATCCCCGGAAGGAATGAAATGTCATCAAAACATTCCAGTGTTACTGTCAGATCATGTGTAACACCCGGCGATGGTCTGCATGGGACTGATGGAACATTGGATGGATCTGCACCTCATGACCGTATGCCTCCGGTAACATCATCGAGCGCTGGCCCATAGAAGGATGTCAACTTTCACCCATCGTCACTCATCTTGAAATTTACCAACGTGTGGCGATGAAATTGTATAAGCGTCACGGTGTATTGGATCTCTGTATTAGGGAAAGCTCACCCTTTTAGTCAACCTAATCATTGGTTCACGCCGTGAAGGGGTGGAATGTATGGGGCTGCTGAATCACGGCCTGAACCTTTGATTGATCACCTGAGGCGAGCAATGAGTCAGCCACGGGAGCACAGGTGAAGGCAATTCAGCTGTGCTGCAGGAAGGGTGGAGCCTGGCTCCGACCTCTCCTAGACCCATTTAAGAGCTGACTGCCAGTGGGGAAGGATCTCTCTCTGGAGATCCGCTCCATCAGGAGTTCGTCTGGCGAGCCCAGGACAGGGTGAGTGATTTTCTCTTATTTCTCCAATATAAATGCTATTAGCCG
>NW_011136808.1:0-887 GCF_000146605.3 Meleagris gallopavo
GGCTGTGCTGCCATTCAGCGAGACCTGGACAGGCTGGAGAGCTGGGCAGTAAGAAACCAGATGAGGTTCAACAAAAGCAAGCGTAGGGTCTTACGCCTAGGGAGGAATAATTGCATGCACCAATACAGGCTGGGGGATGAGCTGCTGGAGAGGAGCTCTGCAGAGAGGGACCTGGGCGTCCTGGTTGACGACAGGTTGGCCATGAGCCAGCAGTGTGCCCTCGTGGCCAAAAAGGCCAATGGCATTCTCGGGGGTGCATTAAGAAGAGCGTGTCCAGCAGGTCGAGGGAGGTGATCCTCCCCCCTCTCCCTCTGCCCTGGTAAGGCCTCATCTGGAGTGCTGTGTCCAGTTCTGAGCTCCCCAGTACCAAAAAGCAGGGATCTCTTGGAAAGAGTCCAGCGGAGGCCACAAAAGATGGTGAAGGGCCTGGAGCATCTCCCCTATGAAGAAAGGCTAAGTGAACTGGGTCTGTTTAGCCTTGAGAAAAGACGAGAGGGGACCTGATCCAGGTTTATAAATATCTGAGGTGTGGCGGCCATAGCGGTGAGGCCAGGCTCTTTTCAGTGGTACGTGGAGACAGGACGAGGGGAAACGGCCATCAGCTGCAGCACAGGAAGTTTCGCACCAATGTGTGTAAGAACTTCTTCACGGTGAGGGTGACGGAGCACTGGAACAGGCTGCCCAGGGAGGTTGTGGAGGTCTCCTTCTCTGGAGATATTCAAGTCTCGCCTGGACGCCTACCTGTGCGACCTGGTGTGGGGAACTGCTTTGGCAGGGGGTTGGTCTCGATGATCTCTAGAGGTCCCTTCCAACCCCTACAATTCTGTGATTCTGTGACTCTGTGACTGAGAGGAAGAGGAGGCAGCGGCTGCAGAGCGCGGCGTCAC
>NW_011136809.1:0-412 GCF_000146605.3 Meleagris gallopavo
ACGGAGCTCATACAGGCATGCAGCTGTGCCAAGGAGCAGCTCTTTGCTCAGCACAGCAGGGCTGGGAGCACGATCTGCTGGTGAGAGGGAGAAGACAAAAGGAGAAGAGTTTGTAGGCACTTAGGCAGGCTATGACACAGTGCAAATCTCACAGCCCTTGTGGAGGGAAGCCTCTTTCCTGGCATTGAAGATGTTTTGATTTTTTTTTTTGGAGGGTATTCTTTAAACTAGGACAGTGCAGATGTGGCTGGAGGCAATCTGTGTTTATTTTCTCTTGAGAAATGCCTGCTCCAGCTGAGGGCTTCCCTGCTGCAGCACAGCCCTGAGGGCTGCGTGTTCCATATGGGCTGCAGGCTGTGCAGCCCCACTGCAGCCCGGTGCCCAGGGCCTGCCCTGCGGATCAGGTCCCTGC
>NW_011136810.1:0-582 GCF_000146605.3 Meleagris gallopavo
GCCTGGTGGCACACGGTGATTCTGGCTGGGGACACCGGATGACCACGGGTCTGAAATTACCTGGCAAACCAGCTGCTTGTTCTGCCTGAGTTTTCCGGTCAGAGACTGGCTGCGCGTCACTGCTGCCTTTCTGCAACAGCTCCTTCTGCACAGTCTCTTGCTCAGTGCCTTTAGTCCCGCCATGCACTGCCTTCCCCATTTTTCTCGTGGGTTTCCTTGGGACACGGGATGACCACCAGGCGTAATACCCTCCTCTAGGTGTAAACTTTCGTCTTTCCGGACCTGAACAGAATGCACAAAGTTAAATCTCCTGTGCCGAGGGCACGGCAAGGCCCTCCCTGGGGGCACTTCTGCAACCAAAGACCCAGGAAAAGTGTCCGTACACGACGGCATCGCTGGGGAGCACAGTGAGCATGCCGGGGGATCGTGCAAGGAAAGGCCATACACGTGCAGCACTTTGCTCTCACACCTGCCGGCCGAGAGACCTGGCCGACATTTGGCCTTTGAGCTGGCAGCTCTCACAGGAACTAAAAAGCCATGGCATACCCGTGTGGTCTGCCGGAGTTTCACTCCTGGAACTCG
>NW_011136811.1:0-436 GCF_000146605.3 Meleagris gallopavo
AGATACATAGAGTGAATTCTCAGCTACAAAACTCTGTTTTTCAACACGGTTACCACCATTAGCTATGCTTTTTTCCAGTGTTGAACGAAGTGCCTGCATGCTGTGCTTGTTTAAAAAGAAAAAACAATCTGGCTGTTTGGGTGGTTTGTCTTTTGCATCGCTGTTGCCACTGCTGAAGCCTCACTGCGCTCACATCCACGTGTTGGTCTTCATAAATGCTCTGTTCAGTGCGGAGGAGTTCAGTGACAGCCCTGTGCTCCGTGTGCACCTCCACGTCAGGTGCTGTGCTGTCATCCTGGCCCTCTGCTGCCATCTGTCGCCTGGCTACAAAATGAACTGAGTGCGGGCAGGAAGGTTCAACCTCTGCTGTGTCCACCTGTGACGCTGTGGCCAGCATTATAAAATAGGAGGCATTCCTTTGGATCAGCCCTTGCAT
>NW_011136812.1:0-726 GCF_000146605.3 Meleagris gallopavo
CCCTTTTCCCACCTTGTCTCCTATATTTCCCACCCTGTCCCCGTTTTCTCTCCCCCCAATTCCTGTTTCTTTCCTCTTGTCCTTTCAGTTCTTTTTCCTCTTTTATCCCGGTCCATTTGCTCACTCTCCCTCTTCTTTCTCACTCTCTTTCTCCTCCTTTTTCCCATTCTGTTTTTCCCTCCTTTCCGTTTCCCATTTCAGTTCTTCCTCCCCTTCTTTCTCTCTGTGATTCTCCTTCTTTCTCAGTTCCATTCCAGCCCTTTTCCTCTTGATTCCTTTTTCTCTTCCTCCTTTTCCTTCCTTCTTCCTTCCTTTTCCGCTTCCATTTCCTGTTCTTCTCATCTGTTTTCCATTCCTTTCCTTCTTCTTTTTTTTTGATTTCTCTCTCTCCATTTCTTTACATTTTCTTTTATTTATCGAGGACTCTCCCCCTCCTTGGCCACTCCCAATTCCGTTTTTCCCCCCTCGTCCCCTTTCCCTCCCCCCCACTCCTCTTCCTCCCATCCCAATTCCACTTCCCCCCCGTCCCTTTTTCCCTTTCCTGGGGTCTTCTCCAAACAGCATAGTTAGCTGTCCTGTCTCTGGAATGCAGGGTAGCGTGCTGGACGGTAAAGCCACCAATTAACAGAGAAGCAGCAGATTGGTGGCTGGAATTCTGGAGTTGTAGCTGATAGGACGACTGGCTGCAGTGAGTCAAGCATCCTTCAGCTTGATCCAGGTCCAAGA
>NW_011136813.1:0-977 GCF_000146605.3 Meleagris gallopavo
CTTAACGCAGGCTTCCAGGGAAAGAGAGAGCCTTGAATGTGATCCCAGCCCCGTGCGCCCATGACTCTCTTGCAGACTCCGGGTCCTGCGGCGTTGCCCAAAGTCGCTGTGGATGCCTACAAGACCAGGGCGCCCGCGTACACCATGGCGGCCCGACCAAAACCTGCAGAGGGCAAAGCAGCGAAGCCCGGGCCGGCAGACTACAGCGTAGGCCGGGTAAGGCAGCTAGCTGCTTAGCTCGTCCCCTCTGCTTCACAAGCACAGCCTTCATGCCTCTCCCCTTTCCCCCGAGGCTTCCACCGGCCAAAGAGCTTCTGGCCGCAGGGACCAAGTGCCGGAGAGCAGGCCTGCTCCCTGCCCTCGTGCCACCTCCGAGCAGAGGAAGGGAGGGCAGCAGAGAAGAGAAGGGCCCTTGCTGATCTGCCTTTCCTTTTGCCCTTCCAGGTGACACTGATCAAGCCCCAGGCGCCTGCATCCACTTTTGGAATCCGGCATTCCCTCTACACAACCCCTCTGATTGTGGAATAAAACAGCCAAGTCTGGAAGGCCGCCTTTGCTTGCCTGGGACAGGAGGGGACGGGAAGACACCAATCAACTGCCGGTTTCCACTTGATTCCATTTCCATCTATCGACTTGGGCTTTTGCCCATCTTACTCTTGAACGTTAGCAAGTGGAGTAAGTCATCAATAAAATCAAACTCAACACCTATATGTATGCTTTCTTGTTACTCCTGTTTCCTCACCGCTGCACGCAGGAATGCGCCAGCGCTTCCTGAAGCCTTTCAAACATCGGTGCGTTGGGAACCGCTGATGCTCGCTTGATCAGCCATTTGCATTAGTGATGTCTGCCACGAGCTGAAGTAAAGAATAAACAAAGCATAGTTCAGTCACTGATCTTCAGTAGCGGTGGGTCGTCGGGGCACTGTCGTTCTGTTGACGACGACGGTGAGCACGGCGATGATGGCAACTTCTTTCCAA
>NW_011136814.1:0-617 GCF_000146605.3 Meleagris gallopavo
GCTTATGTCCAGCTCTTTGTCCACCAGGATCCCCGAGTCCTCCGCAGGGCTGCTCCCAAGGGCTTCTACGCCCACTTTGTACAAGCATCTGGGTTTCCCCTTCATCAGGGACATCAACAGTGGGGTTGAGTGCACCCTAAGGACACCAAGCTGTGGGGTGCAGTGACACAGCAGAGGGACGGGATGCCATCCACAGAGACCTCAACAGGCTGAGCAGTGGGCACAAATCCAAGTGCAGGGTCAGTAGCTGGGATGAGGGAACAGCCACCACCAAAACATGCTAGGGGATGAAAGGACTGAGCGTAGTCCTGCTCCATAAGGCCTGGGAGTACTGGTGGGTGGGAGCTGGACACTAGCCAGCAGTGGGCCCTTCCAGCCCAGAAAGCCAACCGTATCCTGGGCTGCATCCAAAGATGCGCAGTCAGCGGGCGAAGGGAGGAGATCCCCATCCCTCTGCTCTGCGCTGGTCAGGCCTCAGCTGCAGTGCTGCGTCCAGATGTGGAGTCCTCAGTGCAGGGAGACATGGAGCTGTGCGAGTGCATCCAGAGTACAGCCACAAACGCGAACCCAAGGACTCGGGAAACCCCCTCTCCCTGTAAGCAAGGAGAGCTGGGCTG
>NW_011136815.1:0-764 GCF_000146605.3 Meleagris gallopavo
AGGTTGATCCTGTGTTGCTTTTTATTCTACGTGTCCAGTATGTTTTTCAAATGAATATTGGCGTCTGATAGATTCCAGTAATGTCTATTCCTTCTGTTCCTTTCTTTATTCAGACACTTCATCACTCTCAATCTGTCAGGCTTCCCCTGCCTCATTTCTCATCTTCGCCTCAGCGAGCAGCTTTCTACCTCAGAGTCCTGTGCAAGTATGCCTTGAATACATTTGGTTGCCCTTGTACAGTGAGTTGCACTGTTTCTTGTGCATGCGCACAAATGATGACAAGATACCGAGAATTCAGAACTGCTGCCTCCAGTGCTGGAGGTTCTGTGCCTGACAGAGTCTTAAACATCCTGCTTTTCTTCTTACCGTAAGACACAATGGTAGAACTGAACTGGTGGGATTAGTACCTCCAGTCTATTCACGTATATTGAAGGAAAAAATTGACTGGAACAGAGATGCCATTTGGTTTATCCTTAGGGTTTATGCCAAGGCTGCGTGCTCTGAAATGCTGGTACAGTTTGAGTGTCGGAAGTGGCCATGACCTTTCTGCTGCTATCAGTTCATTCCGGGGGAATAACTGCAGCTGACTGCAGCGTTGGTTTGTTGTTCCATCCCCACAAAAGGTATTCTGAGAATCTGTTTTTTCTGTTCCTATTATTAGTATTACTTGCATTACTGGATGATGGCTCATTGATGATGTACGTAGATTGCTCTGAAAGGAATGCCTCCTATTTATTCCATAGAATGACAACAGATACATAGAG
>NW_011136816.1:0-577 GCF_000146605.3 Meleagris gallopavo
AACTCTCAGTCCAAAACTATTCCCAATTTCAAGGAAATGAACACCTGAAGCAGTTGGAGCATTTTCCATCTGCCACATTCTGCATCTAGGAGTAAGGATTAGCACAAAGGGTTTCCTGCAGCCCTGCAGAAATGGACAAAGGCCTGCTTACAAATGGACAAAGTCTCAATGCACAACACAGTTCATACCAGACTAAAAAGCCACGTCACTTGATTAACACGCTCAGGTTGTTATGCACTCGGAAAGGAAACAGAACCAACTGCTGAATTCAAATCAGCAGGGCTCCTACATTTCCTCCTGATTCTGGAAGAGCAAATTCTGAGACGAGGTGCACAACTTTGTTCTTCCTAGACACGAGAAGAGCTGGCATTTAATAACATTCCTTTCTGGGAAATCAAACCATGTATTTATATTTTTACTGCAGCTAGCATAGGGAGCAGCCAGTTGAGGAACCAGACACAAAATTAGCCACGGCAAGTAAATTCTTCTCCTTCAACTCTGTATGCTCTCACATTATAGAATCAGGCTACAGTGCCACATAGGTCAACCAAGCGTAGAACCAAACCCACAAAATCCT
>NW_011136817.1:0-610 GCF_000146605.3 Meleagris gallopavo
ACAGAAGGTGTTAAGCAGTTGTCTATTTTGCCTGGCCTGTCAGAAGATCCATCTGCCGTGGGGTTGCTACGAGTGAAAGAGCAACAAGTACCGATTGCTACAAAAACGGTGCACAGACGGCAGTACCGCACCAACAGGGATTCCTTGCTCCCCATTCAGAAGCTGATTCACCAACTAGAGAATCAGGGAGTGATTAGCAAGACTCACTCACCTTTTAACAGCCCCATATGGCCAGTGCGTAAAGCCAGTGGAGAATGGAGGCTGACGGTGGACTACCGTGGCCTGAATGAAGTCACACCCCCATTGAGTGCTGCTGTGCCAGATATGTTAGAACTCCAGTATGAATTGGAGTCAAAGGCAGCCAAATGGTACGCCACCATTGATATTGCTAACGCCTTTTTCTCCATTCCTTTGACCAAAGAATCTAAGGCCACAGTTTGCTTTCACCTGGAGGGGCATTCAGTATACCTGGAATCGTTTGCCCCAGGGGTGGAAACATAGCCCAACCATTTGCCATGGGTTGATCCAAGCTGCACTGGAACAGGGAGGTGCTCCTGAGCACTTACAGTATATTGATGACATCATCGTGTGGGGGCAACACAGCAAAGGA
>NW_011136818.1:0-485 GCF_000146605.3 Meleagris gallopavo
AGAGTCCTCATGTGGGTCTGAGTGGTCCTGGAGTCATCCAGTCATCAGAGACATCTCTGGGGATTTCCCAGAGAGGACTTGGAGGGTCCAGGAGGTCCTCACGTTGATCCAGGGGTTCCTCGGATTCATCCAGAAGGGTCTGCAGCTGTCCCAGAATGATCCTGTGGGATCTGGGGGTGTCCTCAGGTGGGTTCAGAGGGTCTTGTTGTCTTCTGGAAGGGTCTGGAGATGTCCCAGAGGTGTCTTGGGGTTCCCAGGGGGTCCCCAGGGGTGCGTGGAGTCCTCCAGAGGTCTCCAATGGGGATTTGGAGGACAACCTCACAGAGCAACACATTCTCGCTTGTGTCACCCGTGACACAGGGTGACCTCGATGTGGAACAGCTGTGACGCAGTGTCCCCAGTCCCTGGCTGTCACTCTTGTTACCGTCATCTGGTGTCACCAGCACTTGTGTGTCACCATCTCTGGGGTGACACCATTCCCTGTG
>NW_011136819.1:0-710 GCF_000146605.3 Meleagris gallopavo
GGAGACACACGATCCTTGCCCAAAAGGAGGATGGCAGGAGTATCACTGCCCTGCATCAGCCTCTGCTGGTTCTAATGGTACGACACCTTTACCCACAAAAAAAGCAACTCAAAAATCAATGTAACAAGTTCCAGTCTCCACGCCCAATCACATCTCAGACTATTGCCTTGGAAATTCAAGGCTCAGGTCAGGAACAAGCCTGCATCTTTATACTGTCACAAGGATTAGTTACATCCTTACACCAAACAACACAGGATTACGGAGAAGAGCCATAGAGGTGTCGTCTGCAGAGGTGGAGAAGCAAAATTCAGGCAGGACTGAGAACAAAAAGAAAAGCTGCTTGCAGCAACACGTACTACTGAGTAACTTTGAGCGTTTGGAATTCCAGAAGACATTAATAAACAGCAACTGAAGAGGATTTGTTGCAAATTACTCATGGGAAATCTGTGCTTTTTACTAACCAATCTCCACCTACTACCATGGTAGCTGCTACTGAAACTTGTAATGTTCAAGAAGTCATCTTTTAGTTCCATGCTCTGAGACAACCAGAATACTGCTCTCAGTCTTTGAAATTTAACAGACAGATATATAATAGAAATCCTATAGATCCAGATTTCTCTCGTGCAGGATTACGGCTGGCTTTGAAACTTGCAGCACATTCAGTGAATGGGGCCACGTGTTTCCCACCTAGCTGGATTTGGGCTTTGGCA
>NW_011136820.1:0-505 GCF_000146605.3 Meleagris gallopavo
CTGGAGCACCTCTCTTATGAGGAAAGGCTGAGCGACCGGTTCAGCCTTGAGAAAAGAAGACGCAGAGGGGATCTGATCAATGTCTCTATCTAAGGCGACAGAGGCAAAGGAACAAGGCCTAGCTCTTTTCAGCTGTGCGTGGTGATAGGACAACGGGAAACGGCCAAAATAGGAAGTTCTGCACAAACGTGCAGAAGAACGTCTTCACGGTGAGGGAGACAGGGCACTGGAACTCCTGCCAAGGTAGGCTGTGGAGTCTCCTTGTCTGGAGATGTTTTTTCAGACCTGCCTGGATGCCTACCTGTGCAACCTGGTCTACGGAGCCTGCTTTGGCACAGGGCTTGAATTCAATCATCTCGAGAGGTGCCTTCCAGCCCCTACAATTCTGTGATTCTGCATCAGGGAGAACACTGTGTTGCTGAGGAGGAGAGGACAAATAGAGACACTGCTACGGGAGGTGTAAAAGCAAAGGCTCAAATCTCTTGGTCTGTACTATCAGATATTC
>NW_011136821.1:0-876 GCF_000146605.3 Meleagris gallopavo
AGCCCAGGCAATCCTTCAACTCCATCAGGCTGCAAAATGAAATCAGAAGAGACGCAGAACAGAATTTACAACACAACAAGGATGCACACAATGCCCTTAAAAAACACCCACCGCATGGATGCAATTAGCCCATAGCCCTATGAATTACAGCCATCCAGCTTGAGATCCTCCAGAAAAGCAGAGCTCACAGCTCTGAAAGAAAGCAGGAATCACTCACCCCATTCTAAGGGCTCACCCCACACCCCAAAGGAAGCAGTCTCCAGATTCACATGCTGCTCTTACACCTAGCAGCCCTTCAGTGCACTTGCGATCCCCCAGAAAGAGAAGATCACAGCCCTAGAAAGAAAAAAGAACCACTTACCCCATTCCAAGGACCAATACTCCCCACACTCTCAAGTGAAGGAAGCAGCTTCCAGGTCCAAATACCTACCAGCCCTTAAGTACGCTCAGGGTTCCCTGCTAATAAACAGAGAGAGAGCAGCTCCACAATGGAGGAAGAAAAAAAATAAAAAAAATACACTCACTCCATCACCAAAGAACAAGGCATACTCCAAAGGAAGCACTCCCCAGGTTCAGATGCTGCCCCTACTCTTCCCAGCCCTTCAATGGGATCAGGGAGGGGTGGAGCCTGGCTCTGCCCCACTCCACAGCCAAACTGCCCTCAGCTATGCTCGCAGGGCTGCACCCCGCCCCAGGTGCGGGTTCCACAAAAACAGGAGGGCAAGGGAATGCCCAGGCAAAGGCAAGGGCCAAGAGAACATGGAAGGAAATGCCAAGGATGACGGCCCAGACAATACGGCAGGGAACGCCAAAACTGAATGCCGACATGAATGTGGCAACACAAAGCCAAGGGGTCATTAGGCCAAGAGAATGGGG
>NW_011136822.1:0-1025 GCF_000146605.3 Meleagris gallopavo
ATCAGGACTGCAGATAGGGCAGAGGGATTTGGGAAGTCCCCCAGGAGGTGCCGAGGTCAGAGCAGGGCTCACTGTGCTTCCTGGTTAACTGCTGGGAAACTCTTGTTTTCCTTGCTTTTTACAAATGCCTTACCAGGTAATTTCTGCTGTATCTTAAGCTCTCCTTTTTCTCTGTTTTGGCAACCTCCCGCTCCCATGCAGCACGTGCTCTCCTCTGTTACGCAAGGGGGAAAAGAACACAAAGAGTGCATTTAGGAAAGTAACAAAAGGAAAGCATTTTGGCTTGAGGTGTCACCAGAGAACTGCTGCTGCCCACCACTGTGCAGCACTGCACGCTCAGCCTTGTCGTCTCTGACAAGCACATAGCTTGTCAAGGGCTGCATTTTTCTGGCCCTGAAGCCAGAGGAATGAGCTTCTTTCTTTTGTGTTTGTGGAAAAAAGCATCTGTGCCTTGCACAGCCCCCGTGCCCACACCACTGCTGGTGGGGCCAAGATCCCCCTACCTGGCTGAGGGCTGCCATCCTGGCCTGCCAGTCCTGCAGCTCTGCCCGCTCAGCCCTTTCTTCTTTTCCTTCTCCTCCAGCATGGCTGCCTGCAGGCGACGTTGCTCTTGCTGTAGACACAGGTAGCAGACCTCCTGGGGACACAGGCACGCGGTGCATGGAGTTAGTTTAATATCAAGGCTTGAGGAGCTCCCGTGCTGCGTCCCAAGCCCTCCTGGCTGCAGCGTCCTGCTGCTAACACCACTAATGAAGCCGTGGGGCACCAGCAAGGAGCCTCTTCCTTCCCACGGTTGCCCCACGTTCCTTATCGTCTAAGGATACTGCTGGCAGGAGACTGGTTTGTGTTGGTGACGAGGGACCAGAGAGAGACACTGAGCAGCAATTCACTGCAATGCGGCGGTGACAAGGGAACTCTGTACCTGTCCTACTCGCTGATGGTCTTTGCAAGCAGGAATTTCAGTTTTCTCCCTGCGCGGGCGCAGCGTTCTCCTCTTGCCCTCCCTTGAAGAGCTCCCTTCAATT
>NW_011136823.1:0-913 GCF_000146605.3 Meleagris gallopavo
AACAGCGAGCTTTGCAAACGCTGCCAGACTTCAGAAGGAAGCCTGGAAGGTGTTTAAAAGCGCCAAATCGCAGTGAAAGCGGCATGGAGGAACTGAATGGCAACAGGAGATACTGAAAGATGGCATGGCGGTTGTTTGAGAGCAAGTGAGTGTGGGGAGAGCAAGTGATGGATGGAGCATGGGCTGGATGAGGAAGTGGCTGGATGATGGTGGCACTCAGAGCTGCAGTCAGCGGCTGAGTGTCCAAGCGGAGCGCGGTGAGGAGTGGCTTCCTCAGGGATGGGTGCTGGGACTGGTGATGGGACCGGTGCCATTGAACGTCTCTATGGGCGGCGTGGACAGTGGGATCGTGTGCACCCTCATCAAGTTTGCAGGCGATACCAAGCTGAGTGGTGCAGGTGACACGTTAGAGGGAAGGGGCGCTATCCAGAGGGACCTGGACACACTTAGAGGTGGGCCCATGGCGTCCTCGGGAAGTTCACCGAGGCCGAGAGCAAGGTCCTGCATTTGGGTCGGGGCAATCTCGAGCACGGATACGGGTTGGGCGGGGAACGGCTTGAGAGCGGCCCCGTGGAGAAGGATTTGTTAGCGTGAACTGAGGAGAGATTCAGCATGAGGTGGCAAGGTGTGCTTGCTGCCCAGAAGGCCCACCCAGGCCTGGGTTGCATCAAGAGAAGTGTGGCCAGCAGGTCGAGGCGATTGCGGCCCTCTGCTCTCGTGAGAGCCCACGTAGAGCACTGTCTGGTTGTGGAGCCCTCAGCACAAGGAGGACGTGGAGCTGTTGGAGCAGGTCCTCGCAGATGATCGGAGGGCTGGAGCACCACCCCTAGGAGGACAGGGTGAGAGAGCTGGGGCTCTTCAGCTTGGGGAAGAGAAGGCTCTGATGAGGCCTTATAGCAGCACTCCAGTACTG
>NW_011136824.1:0-446 GCF_000146605.3 Meleagris gallopavo
TGGTGCACTGTCTTTTCTAGTTAGGCTTTCTGCCTGTTCTTTCCTGGGACTGTTCTCATTGCGTGTTGCATGGGATGTTAATCCCTGGGATTTACAGTTTCCTTTCCTGTCCTGTTTTATAATGGGAACCCAGCGTTCAGCCGAGATCCCTTCCTGTGACCACGGTACGGGAGAGCTGCCATTGACTCTTTGGGATTTTTTTGCTTTTTTTCCCAGCAGCAGTGACCAGCACGGATGTGCCGAAGGACATCACGGACATCCAGGGTTTGCTCTCGTGGATCAATGGTGAGTTTGGGGGCTGCAGAGCTGCAGGTGCGTGTTTGCACAGAGCGGGTGGGGGAAGGCTGTCATCGCCATTTTGGGGGATGTTCTTGTATTTTCAGAGGTGGCAAGAGCTGTGAGGTCCCCGTGAGAACCCAGCAGCCCTGCCCCAGGATGCTTCATTG
>NW_011136825.1:0-922 GCF_000146605.3 Meleagris gallopavo
CCAGCTCACACACACGCCGCAGCGGTGCTTCCAGTGGGCTCTCACAAGGTAATCTCTCGAGAAAAGCACAGAGCTCAGTCTCCGTGTGCAACACGCTCACCAGAGCACCAGCTCTGCTCACCAGCTGTGGGACAAACGCCTCCAGCCCAACAACGATTGTGAGTGCCTTCATCATAAGCAAAGAGAGCGGTCACCTCCTAGATCCAAATTTTAGGAAGCCAACACCAGGGTCACCAGTGGGGTGAATGGGGTTAATTGAATGGGGGTTAATTGAAGTAAAGCAACAGCAAAGTGAAGATGACTCTCATTCAGCCCAATAAAAACGCAATATGGCCTCGCAGTGGTCAGTGGAGTCCCAGAGGAACTTGTAGGAACTGGGAGTACAGCACAGCAGTATGGACCAGAAAAGTCCAGTATGGCTAAGTAACAACCAGTAAGGACCAGTATGGCCTCAGAGCGGTCACTGGAGTCCTATAGGAATCAGCAGAAACCAACAGGAAGGCACACCTGTGCCCCAGGGCCGGTGCTGGCCTCTGCCTCTGGCTTTGGGCCCCAGGCCTGGTGCCGGCCTCTCGGGCTGTGGCTGCACCTTCAGGCCCCGGGGCCGGCGTAGGGCTCCGTGGCTGTGCTTTAGGCCCTCGGCTGGTGCCGGCCTCTCTGGCTGTGGCTAAGGCTTTAGGACCTGGGCAGTGCAGGCCTCTCCGGCTGTGGCTTTGTCTTTAGGCCCTCGGCTGGTTCCGGCCTCTCTGGCCGTGCTTCAGACCCGGGGGCTGGTGCCAGCCTTTCAGGACTTGGCTTTAGGCTCCACGGCCGGTGCCAGCCCGTCTGGCTGTAGATGTGGCTTTAAGCCCCGGCTCTGGTGCTGGCCTCTGTGGCCTATAATGCAGCATTATGGCCCAGGGCTGGTGCTGGGCTCTCTGGT
>NW_011136826.1:0-744 GCF_000146605.3 Meleagris gallopavo
GCCAAGAGAACATGGAAGGAAATGCCAAGGATGACGGCCCAGACAATACGGCAGGGAACGCCAAAACTGAATGCCGACATGAATGTGGCAACACAAAGCCAAGGGGTCATTAGGCCAAGAGAATGGGGCAAGGAACACACAAATAGAAGGACAAGAGAATGTAATAGTGAAAACAGTGCAAGACCAGAGACAAGCAAGACACAGAACAAAGAGGATAGGCAGCCTTCTGGGCACCATGAAGCGCAATTCAGAGCTCTGGGGGAACCCTATTGTGCCGGGCTCTGGAATGGGTAAACGCTGGCGGGTGTGCATCGCCCTTACCTGCTGGGCAGACAATGACCAGTCAGCAAAGTGAGGTTCCGGGGCATTCCGGGAAATGCACATTCCACTTCCTTGCTGTTTCCACAGAGACCAACACATCTCTCTGTGCAGTTGTTATGGCACTTGGGAGCACCGCAGCTCTGCTGCCACCTGTTGGACACAATACAGTCATGAAGGCACTGCCCTGCATCCGGGCCTCGTGCACAAACCTGTGCTCCTTGCTCGGAGCACAGGGCTGCACTCTGTGCACGATGTTGCTTACCACCAGAGAAGGCTCAGGTACCCAACACCATTTTGGCTTCCATCTTGTCTGAGAACTGCTCATTATGCACAGCCCTCATCTTTGCTTTGGTTTGGTGAGGTGGGACTGCCATTGCTTCCTCAGTCCCACACCACCCCTTCCCATCCCACACTGCCATGGGA
>NW_011136827.1:0-532 GCF_000146605.3 Meleagris gallopavo
GAATCTGGAGACTGCTTCCTTTGGGGTGTGGGGTGAGCCCTTAGAATGGGGTGAGTGATTCCTGCTTTCTTTCAGAGCTGTGAGCTCTGCTTTTCTGGAGGATCTCAAGCTGGATGGCTGTAATTCATAGGGTGTCATGGTTTTATATTTTTTTTTTGTTTTGGTTTGGTTCTCAGTATTCCGCATCAATACATCATGTAGTATACTGGGAGTTCAAGTGTTAATGCTCCAATTCCAGGCACCTATCCCTATACGTTACAGAAGTCATGGGATCTGACCCTTCCGGGTGGGGCGGTCTCTTACTGCCTGGCAGTGGGTGCTGGAGGGTGCTTTCCTGGCCGTTCCAGGCTTTTCAGGTTTGAATCGGTATCGGGAACTCTCTCTCTCTCCTGTTTTATTTGATTTATTAGTCTCAATTTCAATCAGATTGTATTATATTGTGCTATCTTGCATTCCGATATCATAATTAGTAAAATAAGTTTCCTCCATAGATTGTTGCCGCTTGTTTTTTTGTTTTCCTTCCCTTCCTTCC
>NW_011136828.1:0-510 GCF_000146605.3 Meleagris gallopavo
GCTGAGAGTCTCCTGATGTCCATGTGGACAGGGTTTGGAGTTCACAGTGGGGTTTGCTGAAGACCCAAGGGGCAAGTCGGCTTTAGGGATTCGTTGACATTGTCCTGGAACTGCATGGCTATCTGGATGAGGGGTACCTGCATCAGAATGTGGAGGAGAGAAGGATGGAGGTCACTAAAGGGCACAAGGGGCGTGGGAGTGGAGGCAGGGGAAAGTTAAAGGTATTTATCCATCTATGAAATATGGAAGATGAGGAAGGGCAAAGCTGGAGGGATGAAAATGGCTTTGAACGTATTTGAGGGAGATTGGAGGGTATATACACTATCAAAACAGGAAGCAGAACATACTTGCGTGTGATCTAAAGGTGTTTTATTGAGTGTCAAAGTGATTCAGCTGTCTTCCCCACCAGGGCTGTCATCTCTTCGTATCCAGAGGCTGCGGGCGTCGAGGAAAGTAGAGGCCCAGGCCAAGACGAGGCAGCAGCGCAGACCCTCATCACTGCCACCACAA
>NW_011136829.1:0-488 GCF_000146605.3 Meleagris gallopavo
GAACTTCTTACCTGCGGAGGCTTTCCGTTTCCCGCCTTGCCCCGCACCATTCCACAGATGTACAGGTTTTGTCCCTACAACAACAGATCATGTGTTGATTTCACAGACACCAGCAGGCAGCAGAAGTATTGTCCAGTAAGCCCATGTCCCCCCAGAAAACAGAAAGATGCTACTTGGACAGCCCAAACACAAACGGACAGTTCACTTCTCACTGCCCCTTCCTGCACTCCAAATGGATGCTTACTTGACATCCCTTACAGCACTGCAATCTTCAGCTGCCTTGATTCCTGAGTCCTCCTTTTGGACAGGAAACCTACAGAAAGTATCAACAAGTGAAAAATCATGAGGAAGAAGCATTTTCCCAGCTTTCTGCTGCCACGCAAGTAGTCTCTTGAGGAAGGCAATGCTTGGAAGTCAGCTGGCTGCAAGAACTGCCTGCTCATCACTAGCTGCAGCTTGTGTCTGACTGCCATGGCTTCCGTCAGCAA
>NW_011136830.1:0-454 GCF_000146605.3 Meleagris gallopavo
ATAAAGCAAAATAAATTACAAAATGAACTTTAAAAAAGAAAAAAAAAAAGAGAACAGTGCAGTTTCCAAACATGATGTCTTTTATTCTGGCTCACCACGTCCCTAAAAGCACTTTAGAACCTACTTTTGCTCTGGCTTTTTCTGCTTCTTTATGACCCTGGGGCATACAGCTTACCTTCACCATCAGCTGCTGAAGAAGATTAAAGCAGATCAAACAATGTACTTGCTTTCCTTTTTATAACTTTCTAGCTGCTTCTGCCTGGCAAATCCCTGATCAGCCCTACAAGTTGTTCTCTGATCCTTTCCAAATGACTTTATTGCCAAGGTGACAAAACAACTCTGCTCCATAGGAGTTGTTGAATTATTGTAAAAGAAATTACATTTGAAGCCAGTAATGCTATTGTTAACTCTGATCAGAACTCTCCGAGAACTTTTAGCTAAGGGTCTGGCTAAA
>NW_011136831.1:0-914 GCF_000146605.3 Meleagris gallopavo
GACACGTCCTGACAACAGGATGGTGAGACTGACCTGTGACATTTCCAATGGGGAACAGTCATTCCTATTTGGAGAGAACAAGCAATTCGGTATGCCATCAACAATAAAGACCTCTCACGCTTTGAATAGCATGCCAGGTATGTCTTCTATACCTCTGATCCTGGCCCACATCTGGGTAGGACCAGGCCTACAAAACGCAATTTTCCAAACTTCACAACTCTCCCCATTCTCTGTAGTTCTGCATAGGATTTGTCAAACACCTTTGGTATGTCTTGGCATATTTGTGCACAGGCAACCACCCTCCAAGATGGGTGCTTTACAGATCAATTTCAACCAAACCAGAACATTTTAAGAGAAACAGCGACAGCAAGGAGGAGCACCTTAACTACATTATGGTCCTATTAGATATCTTTACACCATCAAATTTCATCCTGGGACATGAAGAAATGATGATCTCTACAGGTCCCTTCAACCCCAACGATTCTGTGATTCTGTGAAATTAACTCAGGAACAATCCTGGAAGGAATCTGTGCCTCATGCAGCCTATCTGCAATGGAAGACAGAGAAAAGCTAGTCCAGGCCCTGGACTCAAAGCAGGGCCAGCTGGAGCAGCTTGCAGAGAGTGCACCCAGAATGGCCTCCATGCAGCTGCAGGGTTGCCGGGTGGCGGCGCGGTGACACTGTGACGGCATTGTGATGCAACAGGGGGTGAACGTGACATAAAGCTGCAGGCTGGGACTGCGGCTGGGTGGCCTCAGTTCGCTGCTGCTGGAGCGAGAGGTGGCAGCGGAAGGTCGCAGATCTCTGAGAGTTCCTGCAGGGAGCCATGGAGCGCTGTGGCACTGCTGGATTCCGAAATCCAGATGCAATTCTGAGCATAGCGGGGAGAGCGGAAAGGTGAGCACCAGGTCCTC
>NW_011136832.1:0-615 GCF_000146605.3 Meleagris gallopavo
TCGCAAGGATTCTCTCTCTCCTGAAAAGCAGGAGAGCTCATCTGCAGCTCTCTCTGCTGGCTCAAGTCAGGGAACAAAGAGCAATCAGAGCTTCATACTCTACCTCCATCTGTGCCACGTCAGGCTCACGGCTGATCTCGCTGCACGCGACGCCCATCCCAGCAGGCACAACAAGCTGGAACTGAAAAGAAACACACTTGTATTTTCTCTGTTCACACAACCACAGTGTTGAGAGACTTCTGGAGAACTATCCTTGTCTACCCTCTGGCATAGGCAGGTGTTCTAGAAACAACCACTTTGTTCAGTCAAGTCAAACGTGGCAGCCCATTAGGCAGCATTTTACCAAGTGCTATCCCTCTGCTAGCAGATGGGGACTCTGGCACAAAGCAGCAGGTGCATTTGCCCAGGGCACTGTGACAGCGCAGTAGCAGGGCAGTGAGAGGAATCATTGCTGGAGGTGGATCTGCTCCCCAGCCCTCATCTCCCAACCTCCAGCACCCACCGCAGCCCTGCAAGTGGATTTCCTCTGCTTGCATCTCTGCTGTGCTCCCCACAGCTGTCGGCAGCACACTCACACAGCCGAAGCACGCGTGCTTGTGGCCCTGGATCACGTTG
>NW_011136833.1:0-479 GCF_000146605.3 Meleagris gallopavo
TCTGAACACGACAGGAATGCCTGCAGCAACGAACAAGATCATGCAAAAGAAAGGAGCAGGAAAGACAAAGAACCAACAAGTATGAAACAAAGACGACGCAAAGCAAACAAAAAAGCCTCACTGCAGAAAAGAACGAAGGACAAACCGCAATACAAGGAAGGAGAAGAAAGCAAAGCAAAACGAGGTCGAGAAATACAACAGGAAAGCCAATGAATTCAATGCACTAGCATGGCAGAGCAAAGAAGCCTAGCAAAGTAAACAGATACAAACGCTCAGCAGGGCTTCGCAATGGAAAGAAAGAAGGAAAATTTAACAGCAGTGCAAGGCCACGATGCCAACAAAAACCAAAGAGCAAACCAAAGCCAAGCAACACCAACAAAAAGTAAAAGAAGGACCAAGTGCTGAAATGCCAAGGAAACCAAAGCAAAAGCACTTGAAATCCTCACAAACAGAGGGGAATACGCTTAGGAAAGGAAAAG
>NW_011136834.1:0-827 GCF_000146605.3 Meleagris gallopavo
GTCCAGGGCCTGGGGGCTCCAGCACGGGAATGATGTGGAGCTTTTGGAGCAGGTCCAGAGAAGGGCCACGAAGATGATCAGAGGGCTGGAGCACCTCTCTTAGAAAGAAATGTTGAGGGAACTGGGATTGTTTGTGTGGGAGAAGAGAAAGCTCTGGAGATAGCTCATGTCAGCCTTCCAAGACTCGAAGGGAGCGCATAAGCAGGAGGGGGCAACGGCTGTTTAGGAGGGTGGATAGCGATAGGACAAGGGGAAATAGTTTTAAAGTGAGACGGGAGGTTTAGGTTGGTTATTAGGAGGCAGCTTTTCACGCACAGGGTGGTGACGCACTGGAATGTGTGCTTGAGAGTCACTTCCAGGATGATCTGCTCCATGATCCGTGACCAGCACAGAGGTGAGACTGACATGCTGGTAGTTCCCCGCGCCACACTTTGTATCCTTCCTAAGAGGTGTGCTGTCACCTTTTTTCTCCTCACCAGGGACTTGACCTGACTGCCTCGACTTCTGAAATACCATGGAGAGTGGCTCGGTGACTGCAGTGGTGAATTTCCTCGGAACTCTGGGACTCATCTCGTCAGGACCCAAAGACTCCTGGCTGTTTGGGTCCTCAGGTGGTCCAGAACCTGATCTCCCATGGCAGTGTGGGATGGGAAGGGGTGTGTGGGACTGAGGAAGCAATGGCAGTCCCCACCTCACCAAAGCAAAGATGAGGGCTGTGCATAATGAGCAGTTCTCAGACAAGATGGAAGCCAAAATGGTGTTGGGTAGCTGAGCCTTCTCTGGTGGTAAGCAACATGGTGCACAGAGTGCAGCCATGTGCTCCGAGC
>NW_011136835.1:0-665 GCF_000146605.3 Meleagris gallopavo
AAATGCCCTTTTGGTGCATGTTGCCAACCTCTCACTCGGCCATGTAGACCAATAGTAGTATGGAGGTTGGAGATCTTCCTGCTCTGGATTGGTTCCTTTTGTTGTCTCTTGGTGGGCTGTTTTCTCCAATCTTCAGGCCTGTAAGATCTGCCAATGCTTGCAGAGTCTCAATTTAGTCTGTCTTTCTTCCTTATCTTGCAGTTAGAGTAAGCTGTGTGGCCTTCCTTACTTGCAGCTGAGTGAAAGTCCAGCAGTCTGTGTCCTTAGGCTTCAGCAAATTTAACTGCATCTTCTAGGCAAGTTCTGTGCAAGATTATTCTATTCAAGTAGCACAGCAACTTAGAGAACAAGAAGAGCCTTATGAATATGGAATCATAGAATAGAATCATAGAATGGTATGGAGTGGAAGAGACCTTTAAGATGAGCTAGTTTCAAACCCAAGCTATAGGCAGGGATACCTCCTTCTAGATCAGGTTGCTCAAAAGTCCTATCCAGCCTGGTTTTGAATGCTTGGAGGGAGGAGGCATTCACAACCTTGCTGGACAACATGTTCCAGTGTCTCCCCATCCCCACCAGTAAAAAATTTACTTCCTGATATGTAGTCTAAATCTTCCCTTTTCCAGTTTTAAAGTCCATTTCCCCTTGTCCTGTCGCTACCTGCCCTG
>NW_011136836.1:0-734 GCF_000146605.3 Meleagris gallopavo
CCCGACGGCACGCGTGTGATCAGCAGGTCTGTCAGAGAAGCGGGTGAGGTTGCACGCCGAGCTGCAGGAGGGGAGGGAGAGGAGTTCCCAGCACAGCTCTGCACGATGCTCTGCGACACTGGGCAGCTTGATCATGGCTCAGCAGTGGGATCAGATGAGGAGAAGCAGAGAAGAAAATCAAGGATGGGAGGGAACTATAAAACACAGTCGGTGCATGTCCACGCAGTCTTGCAGACCCAGAGCTTCCCAAGTTGTTTCCGATTCTGTAGCATTTGTGTGCTGCAGGGTGAGCAAAAGGTCCTGCAGTTTGATTCTTCTGCAAGAGCCAGTGAGCTGCAGATCAAGCAGTACTGCCTGACATTGGTCAGGGTGAGCTCGTCCTGCCGCAGCGTGATGATGACAGGTGTTAGGGAGCAGCCAAGGCATCAAAATGCACAAAAGCCCGGAAAGGCATCACAAAGCCACAGCCAGGAAGCTTGGGATTATCATGAGCAGCATCCAGGATGCTAGAGATTATTTGCTACTGTTCCAAATGGTAGCTGCAGACATCCCAAAGGCAGACAAAACGGGAACAAGCCTGGAGCTCTGCTTCATGCACCCCACAGCCTCAGCGTTGCAAGCTGAGGTGCCTTGTTGTTTGTTGCATTCATCCCAGTCTGTGTGAATGAAGACTCCACAGGCAGTCAAGGTGTTGAGTGAGCACAAGTGTGCTTTTATTATTATATAAAATTCAG
>NW_011136837.1:0-701 GCF_000146605.3 Meleagris gallopavo
GGTTTTGAAGCACTGACACGTTTTACCAACAGGTAACTAGGTAAGTGACCAAAATGTTGAATGTAAATGGAAAAAAGTCATGTCAAAAAAAATAATAAAAATCGAATAATAAAAATGTTTCAAAAGGTTAAAGATGTGGATTGAAAAAGTCTCAGCTAAAAATATTTCTGAGGAATGTTTAACTTTATTTATGTATTTCTTTTCCTTGCCAAGAAAGCACGATCTCACTTCTCCAGCAAAATTGATGTGTCCTTATCTTGCTGGAGAAAGGGCCTCTTACCATGGCACAAAGCTGCTAGAGTTTCCCAGGATGCATGAACAACATTTTCTCCACTTTTCCAGTCTTTCCACTTTAGCACTTTGGAGTTAATGCTCTGGGGTTTGGGCAGAACTCCTGGCTTACCCTAATGTTCCCAGATTTTTAGCTCTGTGGAGGATGAAAAAAAAGAGTCTTAATTTGCCACTGTCAGTCCCCCAAATTCCTTCTCTCCAATCTGAAATGTCTGGGACATTACTGAGAAAAACACTGCAATGTTTTGTTCAGTAGTTGGCAAAGACAATGCTCCTTGCATTCCTTGCATGGTGCTTTTTCCATGGATTTTTCAGTGCTGTGCACATGTGCATGCAGATACTTAGACAGACAGACAGACAGACAGACAGACAGACAGACAGACACACACACACACACACACACACACACA
>NW_011136838.1:0-479 GCF_000146605.3 Meleagris gallopavo
GTGACGGAGCACTGGAACAGGCTGCCCAGGGAGGTTGTGGAGTCTCCTTCTCTGGAGATATTCAAGTCTCGCCTGGACGCCTACCTGTGCGACCTGGTGTAGGGAACCTGCTTTGGCAGGGGGTTGGTCTCGATGATCTCTAGAGGTCCCTTCCAACCCCTACAATTCTGTGATTCTGTGACACTGTGACTGAGAGGAAGAGGAGGCAGCGGCTGCAGTGCGCGGCGTCACAGGGCAGCGTTCCGAGTGCCCCCAGCTCGGCGCTCCAAGTCTTTTGTGGTTGCACTCAATCAATAAGCGATCACAATTATGGATTCACAAAGATTCCATGAGCTGCTGCATGACTTCTGGTCCAGAGTAGCATCTCTGCAGATTGTTTTTTTAAATCTAGGACACATTATGCCTGTTGTGTTTGCCATACTGTGCTTAACAAAGTCACCCTCGGGAAATGGTTTTGATTTTCCTGCAGCCAGATTTGC
>NW_011136839.1:0-747 GCF_000146605.3 Meleagris gallopavo
AACCATTTTGGCTTCCATCTTGTCTGAGAACTGCTCAGGATGCACAGCCCTCATCTTTGCTTGGTTTGGTGAGTGGGGACTGCCATTGCTTCCTCAGTCCCACACACCCTTCCCATCCCACACTGCCATGGCAGATCAGGTTCTGGACCACCTGAGGACCCAAACATCCAGGAGTCTTTGGGTCCTGACGAGATGAGTCCCAGAGTTCCGAGGGAATTCACCGCTGCAGTCACCGAGCCACTCTCCATGGTATTTCAGAAGTCGAGGCAGTCAGGTCAAGTCCCTGCTGAGGAGAAAAAAGGTGACAGCACACCTCTTAGGAAGGATAGAAAGTGTGACGCGGGGAACTGCCAGCATGTCAGTCTCACCTCTGTGCTGGTCACGGATCATGGAGCAGATCATCCTGGAAGTGACTCTCAAGCACACATTCCAGTGCGTCACCACCCTGTGCGTGAAAAGCTGCCTCCTAAGAACCAACCTAAACCTCCCCTGTCTCACTTGAAAACCATTTCCCCTTGTCCTATCGCTATCCACCCTCCTAAACAGCCGTTGCCCCCTCCTGCTTATGCGCTCCCTTCGAGTCTTGGAAGGCTGTCATGAGCTATCTCCAGAGCTTTCTCCTCTCCCACA
This sequence comes from Meleagris gallopavo, assembly GCF_000146605.3. Lineage (NCBI taxonomy): Eukaryota > Metazoa > Chordata > Aves > Galliformes > Phasianidae > Meleagris > Meleagris gallopavo. The sequence goes on from NW_011136839.1 coordinate 631, forward strand.
CAAACAATCCCAGTTCCCTCAACATTTCTTTCTAAGAGAGGTGCTCCAGCCCTCTGATCATCTTCGTGGCCCTTCTCTGACCTGCTCCAAAGCTCCACATCATTCCCGTGCTGGACG
>NW_011136840.1:0-326 GCF_000146605.3 Meleagris gallopavo
GGGAGAGAGAGGCAGGCGGGCCTTTGGGGCCGGGTCGGGGCTGTGGGGCTGCAGACTGTCACTGAGACACGAGATGTCTCTGCAGAGCTGGAAGGTCAGGAGACTCAACAGATACGAAGGGCTCCCATCGTGCTCCTGAGCACCCCTCCTCTCCTGGCTGCACGCTGGTGGCAGGTGGAGGCAGGAACAAAGGGCAGGAGCAAGGGCAGAGAACCTCTTGGCTTTTTCAATCTCCCTAAGAAAAAGAAAAACAAAAACAAAAATCTTTACACATATGCATGGGATCTGTTGAGTCCCAGCCTGAAGCACTGGTGGAGCACCTGCAG
>NW_011136841.1:0-443 GCF_000146605.3 Meleagris gallopavo
GACACAGGAACAAAAGATGAGCAGAAGAGGAGTTCAGACGCAAATGGAAGAGTGCGGGTAAACGGAAGAAAGAAGAGGCGGAGTGGAAAGGTAAGCAGAAGGAAGACGTGCGAGGACACAGGGAAGAAAGAATAAAAACTGGAAAAAAATGGTATTCGAGGCCAGGCTGGATGGGGCCCTGGGCAGCCTGGTCTAGTAATAAATGTGGAGGTTGGTGGCACTGCCTGTGGTGGCGGGGGGGGATTGGAGATTCTTGATCCTTGAGGGCCCTTCCAACCCGGGGCCATTCTGTGTGATTGTGTGTGTGACACGCAGAACAAAGAGGAGTGAGGAGAGAGAACAGAACAACAGCAGAGGAGTGCAGATGCAGCAGTTCTGGGAGGGAGGAAGCAGGGAAAAAGAACAGCAGATGAGGAGCTCAGACACAAAAGGAATGAGGAGAC
>NW_011136842.1:0-714 GCF_000146605.3 Meleagris gallopavo
CACAGCCCTCATCTTTGCTTTGCTTTGGTGAGGTGGGGACTGCCATTGCTTCCTCAGTCCCACACACCCCTTCCCATCCCACACTGCCATGGCAGATCAGGTTCTGGACCACCTGAGGACCCAAACAGCCAGGAGTCTTTGGGTCCTGACGAGATGAGTCCCAGAGTTCCGAGGGAATTCACCGCTGCAGTCACCGAGCCACTCTCCATGCTATTTCAGAAGTCGAGGCAGTCAGGTCAAGTCCCTGCTGAGGAGAAAAAAGGTGACAGCACACCTCTCAGGAAGGATAGAAAGTGTGACGCGGGGAACTACCAGCATGTCAGTCTCACCTCTGGGCTGGTCACGGATCATGGAGTAGATCATCCTGGAAGTGACTCTCAAGCACACATTCCAGTGCGTCACCACCCTGTGCGTGAAAAGCTGACTGCTAATAACCAACCTAAACCTCCCGTCTCACTTGAAAACCATTTCCCCTTGTCCTATCGCTATCCACCCTCCTAAACAGCCGTTGCTCCCTCCTGCTTATGCGCTCCCTTCGAGTCTTGGAAGGCTGTCATGAGCTATCTCCAGAGCTTTCTCTTCTCCCACACAAACAATCCCAGTTCCCTCAACATTTCTTTCTAAGAGAGGTGCTCCAGCCCTCTGATCATCTTCGTGGCCCTTCTCTGGACCTGCTCCAAAAGCTCCACATCATTCCCGTGCTGGAGCCCCAGG
>NW_011136843.1:0-591 GCF_000146605.3 Meleagris gallopavo
CTGCTCAGGAGCATCACCGAAGAGCAGACGGTGCCAGGGGGCCGTGTGAGGACAGGGCACGCACACGCAGCTGAGAATTCTCGCTCACAGCTGCAGGCACGCCTGGCTGCCATGAGCACTGTGAGCTGGCAGCTCTCACAGGAAGCAAAAACTCGTGCCATACCGGTACGAGTTGCTGGGGCTTCTGTCCTGGCGCTCAGCTGGGAAGCCGGAGACGATTCCGCTCCACCCGCACCTGTCCACAAACACAGAGCAGCTCCTGTCACACTGGCCACGTACTGCTTTAGACTGCAATGCCAGCAGTGCTCCACAGCACTCTTCTCTCCCTGCTCCACAGCAGCATCTGGCAAACAGCTGCTGGGTGCCTGCAGCACCGTGCCAGTCCAGAAAGGAACCGTGTGCGGAACTGTCTGCAGAAGGGAAGGGGCTGGAAGGGGACGGGAAGGATCTGAAGCCTTTCCTTGGGATAGCCCCATAGGAGGCTTATGGAGCAGATTGTGCTGAGCCTTTGGCAAGGCACTGCTTCTAGGCACAGCTGTAAGGAGAAAACATTCCCATCGTGTGTTGTCATCTCGCTCTTCCTTAGGGACC
>NW_011136844.1:0-633 GCF_000146605.3 Meleagris gallopavo
ATAGGATGAGAGTAGTTAGTAAAAGCACCCAGAAAGATTTCCCATGAGTAATTTCAAACAAGTCCTCTTCAGTTGCTATTCAACAATTCTGGAATTCCAAACGCTCAAAGTTACTCAGTAGTACGTCTTGCTGCAAACAGCTTTTCTTTTTTTTCTCAGTCCTGCCTGAATTTTGCTTCTCCACCTCTGCAGACGACACCTCTATGGCTCTTCTCCTTAATCCTGTGTTGTTTGGTGTAAGGATGTAACTAATCCTTGTGACGTACAAAGATGCAGGCTTGTTCCTGACCTGAGCTTTGAATTTCCAAGGCAATAGTATGAGATAGAATTGTGCATGGAAATTGGAACTTGTTACATTGCAACACGGTCTGTAATTTCTGTCCCAGCATTCTGTAACTTGGACTATTTTTTTTTTCTGTGAGCAAGGAGAAAGTGCGTCGAGTCCAAATCTGTTTCTAACTACCTAGGAATTAATTAGCTCAGCAATAAGGGCGTTGTGGGGTTAATGTTGCTGCTGTTCTGGAGTAATTCAGTCTTCACGTTTTGCTCAGTTTCTGTCCAAAGCTGAGATGACAACTGTGTCATCAGACGATGCACCATCTGATGATGTTATTACTGCTGATGAGCTAACAG
>NW_011136845.1:0-470 GCF_000146605.3 Meleagris gallopavo
GTGGGTAACTATTAGTAAAAATATAGATTGGATCTATTATATTTACTACAATCAGCAGAGGTTCATAAATTATACGAGAAATGCTATAAAAAGGATTGCAGAACAATTAGACATCACTAGTAGCACGGCATGGAAATACAGGATAGCATTAGATATGATATTGGTTGAAAAGAGAGGAGTATGTGTGATGCCAGGCAGTCAGTGTTGCACCCTTAGTCCCAACAACACAGCCCCAGATGGCACCACAACTAGACCACTGCAAGGACTCACTACTCTGGCCAATGAACTCGTAGAGAATTCAGGAACAGACATTTCAATTGCAAGATGGCTGGAATCTTGGTTGGTAAATGGAACGGAGTGGTAGCATCCATACTCACATCTTTAATTGTGGTAGCAGGAGTTTTTAATAGCAATTGGCTGCTGTATTATCCCTTGTCTTAAGGGGATTGGTCCAGCGGCTAATTGAAATT
>NW_011136846.1:0-383 GCF_000146605.3 Meleagris gallopavo
ATGACTTAAGATGACTTTAAAATGAAGAAGGAATGAAAAGTAATTATAAGAGTGACACAGGAATGAAAAATCATTTAGAAATGAGAAAGGAAGGAGAGAGAATTTTAAAAGCAAAAAGGAATGGGAAGCAATTAAGAAAATGATGAAGAAAGGAAAAATAATTTCATAAATGAAAAAGGAATGAAAAGTAATTAAAAATGAGAAAGAAAGGAGAAAGATTTAGAAATGAGGAAGGAAGGAAAATAGTTTAAAAAAATAAGAAGGGAAGGAGAAAGAACAAAAAGGCTAGAAAAAAAAAGGAAAAATAGAGGAAGAAAAAAAGGAAAAATAATGAAAAAGGAATGAAAGAGAAAAGAAGAGTTTTAAAAATGAAATAATAAAAA
>NW_011136847.1:0-789 GCF_000146605.3 Meleagris gallopavo
AAACACGAACCCAAGGATGGAACCCCTCTCCTGTAAGCAAGGAGAGCTGGGCTGTTCAGCCTCCTGGAGAAGTGAAGGCTCCAAGGGAACCTGGTAACAGCCTTTCAATACCTAAAGGAAAGAACAAGGGACAATGGAGGTGAAATCTAAGGAAAATGTCTTGTACAGTGAGGGTGCTGAGGCAGTGGCACAGGTTGCCAGAGACATGGTGGATGTGCTGGCCCTTTCAAGGTGAGCCTGGCTCAGACTCTGAGCAACTTGATCTAGCTGTGGATGGTCAGCATGGGGGAGTCGGATCACATCGCAAACCTACCTGCATACAAGCAGCGCACCAACATGGGGTGCATCGTGTTCACTACCTGCTGGACACATCTCACACCACTGACTGGAGGAGCCCAGGCAATCCTTCAACTCCATCAGGCTGCAAAATGAAATCAGAAGAGACGCAGAACATAATTTAAAACACAACAAGGATGCACACAATGCCCTTAAGAAACACCCACCGCATGGATGCAATTAGCACATGAATTACAGCCATCCAGCTTGAGATCCTCCAGAAAAGCAGAGCTCACAGCTCTGAAATCAAGCAGGAATCACTCACCCCATTCTAAGGGCTCACCCCACACCCCAAAGGAAGCAGTCTCCAGATTCAGATGCTGCTCTTACACCTAGCAGCCCTTCAGCGCACTTGCCATCCCCCAAAAAGAGAAGATCACAGCCCTGAAAGAAAAAAAGAAACCACTTACCCCATTCCAAGGACCAATACTCCCCCACACTCTCAAGTGAAGG
>NW_011136848.1:0-1195 GCF_000146605.3 Meleagris gallopavo
ATTGCTTCCTCAGTCCCACAGACCCCTTCCCATCCCACACTGCCATGGGAGATCAGGTTCTGGACCACCTGAGGACCCAAACATCCAGGAGTCCTTGGGTCCTGACGAGATGAGTCCCAGAGTTCCGAGGGAATTCACCGCTGCAGTCACCGAGCCACTCTCCATGGTATTTCAGAAGTCGAGGCAGTCAGGTCAAGTCCCTGGTGAGGAGAAAAAAGGTGACAGCACACCTCTTAGGAAGGATACAAAGTGTGACGCGGGGAACTACCAGCATGTCAGTCTCACCTCTGTGCTGGTCACGGATCATGGAGCAGATCATCCTGACAAGTGACTCTCAAGCACACATTCCAGTGCGTCACCACCGTGTGCGTGAAAAGCTGCCTCCTAAGAACCAACCTAAACCTCCCCTGTCTCACTTGAAAACCATTTCCCCTTGTCCTATCGCTATCCATCCTCCTAAACAGCCGTTGCCCCCTCCTGCTTATGCGCTCCCTTCGAGTCTTAAAAGGCTGTCATGAGCTATCTCCAGAGCTTTCTCTTCTCCCACAGAAACAATCCCAGTTCCGTCAACATTTCTTACTAAGAGAGGGGCTCCAGCCCTCTGATCATCTTCGTGGCCCTTCTCTGGACCTGCTCCAAAAGCTCCACATCATTCCTGTGCTGGAGCCCCAGGCCTGGACGCAGTGCTGCACATGGGGCCGCACCAGAGCCGAGTCGAGGGGGACAATCACCTCCCTCTCCCTGCTGGTCGCTCCTCTTTGAATGCAGCCCAGGATACAGTTGGCCTTCTGGGCTGCAAGTGCACACTACTGGCTTATGTCCAGCTCTTTGTCCACCAGGATTCCCCGAGTCCTCCGCAGGGCTGCTCCCAAGGGCTTCTACGCCCAGTTTGTACAAGTCATCTGGGTTTCCCCTTCATCAGGGACATCAACAGTGGGGTTGAGTGCACCCTAAGGACACCAAGCTGTGGGGTGCAGTGACACAGCAGAGGGACGGGATGCCATCCACAGAGACCTCAACAGGCTGAGCAGTGGGCACAAATCCAAGTGCAGGGTCAGTAGCTGGGATGAGGGAACACCCACCACCAAAACATGCTAGGGGATGAAAGGCTGAGCGTAGTCCTGCTCCATAAGGCCTGGGTGTACTGGTGGGTGGGAGCTGGACACAAGCCAGCAGTGGGCCCTTCCAGCCCCAG
>NW_011136849.1:0-575 GCF_000146605.3 Meleagris gallopavo
CAAGAGCCACCAACGAACTCATTTTACTGGTGCACTGATACAACGCTGGGCAGAAGAAAATAACATCGACTGGCGATTCCACCTGCCATATAATGCAACGGGGGCAGGCCTCATCGAACGTTATATAACGTAATCATGGTATTCTTAAGGCTGCCCTGAAGACAGACTCCCAGTCTCTGCAGGGGTGACAAGGAGACTGTAGGAAACCTTGCGAGACCTGAATGAAAGACCCCGAGATGGTAGACCCAGTGCCCTGAGAATGTTGCAGACGACGTGGGCTACCCCGCTTAGGATCCAAATGACGGGCACTGATCATCAGGTAAGACCCCTGATTGGTAAAGAAAATAATCTTCTGCTCCCTGCCCCTGAGAAGTTAGAGCCTGGCACCCACAGAATAAAATGGCCATGGAAGGTGCAGGTAGGACCCAAGTGGTGTGGCCTACTTGCACCTTGGGGAAGATTGTTGGAGGTGGGAGGCTCAGGAGTCCCTCCAGTAATAGGTACGTACGTGGCCTACTGGCGCGGTGGTCAACACTCCGATTTTCATTGCTAAAGGGACTCCCATCATGTCCCTA
>NW_011136850.1:0-736 GCF_000146605.3 Meleagris gallopavo
TGAGCCTCCCACTGAGGGGAAGACTCTGGACTCTCAGGACGTGCTAGAGACATAACAGCACACCAATATGGTCAAAAGCTATTAGTCTGCTTTACTTTAAGCACTACTCTATTTATACACGTTAGCAGAGCATTCTGCAAAACACTTCAACCGTTCACACAGGCGCTTGGCCGGTCAGAGCCGTGAGATGTTCTTTCCTCTTCTAAAGGTGTCCTTGGTTCTCATGCCGCTTACCTTGTTCCACAGCTGCTGCTCTGAGCAGTTTTTTTCCTTATGTTCCCACATCCCCACCTTCCCAGCAATCTCCCCCAAGGTGCAAGTAGGCCACACCACCTGGGTCCTACCTGCACCTTCCATGGCCATCTTATTCTATGGGTGCCTGGATCTAAATTCTCAGGGGCAGGGGAGCAGAAGATGATTTTCATTACCAATCTGGGGTCTTACCTGATGATCAGTGCCCGTAATTTGGATCCTAAGCGGGGTGGCCCATGTTGCCTGCAACATTCTCAGGGCACTGGGTCTGCCATCCCAGGGTCTTTCATTCAGGTCCCTCAAGGTTTCATACAGTCATTTTGTCACCCCTGCAGGGACTGGGAGTCTGTCTTCCAGGCAGCCTTAAGAATACCGTTATAACGTTCAATGAGGCCTGCCCCTGTCGGATTATACGGCAGGTGGAATCGCCATTCGATGTTATTTCTTCTGCCCAGGGCAATGTGGTGTGCACGTGTCTGCTGCT
>NW_011136851.1:0-658 GCF_000146605.3 Meleagris gallopavo
TATTCTGGATCGAAATGGTCTTTCCGCAGTAAAATGCCAAAAGTCTGGGAGTAAGTGTCATGATGAGGAATGTAATGGAGTGTAATTGGGAGGAACTGGGAGGAATTTCTCGGAGTCGTGGTCTTTGTGGGTGCATATGTCCCATTTAGGGAAGGAAAGGAGTATTTCTTAGCAGAACTGCCATAGCATGTAGGGAAAATGTCCTATCCTTGGGAGAGAAGTGGTATTAGTGGGAGAAGATGTCCTATTCTTGGTTGCAAGTGTCCAATTTGGTCTGTCATCTAGTCTTTTTGGGAGAAAACGTGCGGTAGTTTGAAGAAAACAGGTATGCCTGGGAGAAAATACCATTTTTTTGGAAGCACAGGCCCAATTTCCAAGTGAAATGTGGTATTTCTGGGAGAAAATGACAAGTACGTGGGAGAAAAGTGGGCAATAGTGGGAAAGACTGACTTCTCTTGGAGGGCAAGTGTGGTATTTTTGGTGTGAAAAGGGGTCCTTTGGGGAGAAAACGGGGTGTAGATGGGAGAAAATGTCCTGTTGAGGAGTGTCCAGCAGTATTTTTGAGAGAAAAGGGAAGGTACTTGTCAGAAAAGTGCTCTTTCTGGTAGAGAGTAGCATAGTTGGTTGGAAATGCACCATTTGTGAGAAAGCTGCTTTG
>NW_011136852.1:0-770 GCF_000146605.3 Meleagris gallopavo
GCTGCCGTTCAGTTGAGAGCCTTCCACATAACAACAGTGATGGACACAAGGAGCTCATCCAAGTTCAAGCCCTGATTTCTCCCAGCTGTGCTGAGGATGCTGACCTGAGCCTGCCAGACACCACAGTCACCAGCCTGGACTGTGACCCAGTGTCTTTGCAATGCAGCCCATCCCAAACACAGGCTGAGTGCTCCGACAGCAGCACCTCCATGGTTGGCATCAGCGAGGAGACGCAGAGCCTGTTGAAGGGGGACTTGCAATCAGGCCTCCAGTCCCAGGCACCGGACAGCAGCACTGAGAGCTCTGAGCCGCTCTCTGCCTGACCTTTCCATCCAAGGGAGGATGATTCCCATCTTTGTTCTGGACCTCTCACGCCCTCCTGTCTTTTACATAATAATAAAAGCACACTTGTGCTCACTCAACGCCTTGGCTGCCTGTGGAGTCTTCATTCACACAGACTGGGATGAATGCAACAAGCAACAAGGCACCTCAGCTTGCAACGCTGAGGCTGCATGAAGCATGCATGAAGCAGAGCTCCAGCTTTGTTCCCGTTTTGTCTGGCTTTGGGATGTCTGCAGCTACCATTTGGTCTGGGAGCAAATAATCTCTAGCATCCTGGATGCTGCTCATGATAATCCCAAGCTTGCTGGCTGTGGCTTTGTGATGCCTTTCCGGGCTTTTTGATCGCACCTTTGATGCCTTGGCTGCTCCCTAACACCTCTCTCCTCCCGCCGTGTCCATTCCTGGTTCCCAACCTACGAACTGGCCGT
>NW_011136853.1:0-460 GCF_000146605.3 Meleagris gallopavo
AAGACAAGAGCAGACACAGCTACCCAAGTGAGCCAAAGGACTCAGTCTAGTAAATCCCCACAGAACTGCTTACCCCATTCTGAGGAACGGGGCGCACAAAGCACCACACAGGAGCACAGCTCCAAGCAGAGCTCCCTCCCTAGGGGCAGCCGGCCCTGAAATGAGGTTAGGGAGGGTGCAACCAGGCTGCGGACCTCGGTCATGCAAGTGAATTGCTTCCACCTCTTCTCCGCAGCAGACCAAGGTGTATTGGAGATTAAAGCCTGTGACGTAAAAAGGAGTGCTTTCATGCTTCCTCTTCTTGTTCTTGTGTTATCTGACTGCTGTTTGAACCTAGGTGAACTTTACAGTGCCTTGCAAATGACACCTGGAAGCAGCTGCAGACCTGAGCAGGCACGGCACCCTGCAAGCTCCGGCTGAGTGACAGCAGCCAAGGAGGCCTTTGGGCTCTGCAGGGTCC
>NW_011136854.1:0-783 GCF_000146605.3 Meleagris gallopavo
ACTGAACTCAATTTAGGTCTTAGGAGACAATGCTGAGCCTCTGAGTCAGGAAATAACTGTCAGTGTGTCGTGCTGTACAACAGCTGACTTCCTGCTGATCTGTCTGCTGGTAGAGTACTGGAAGACAACGCAACTGGCAAAATGAAAGCAAACATTCAGCTTCAGTCCCAGAGTAAAAATTGTCTTCCTTCCCCTCCCTTAGAACCTAGAACTTGAAAGAAAACAAACAAACAAGCAAAAAAAGAACAACCTGTAAATGTTAATAACAATATTCTGAAGGTGAGAGATGCAGATGCCTGGCATGCTGAAATTCAGCTCAGTTAGTAATCTCTGTCTGTATCTGGTAAGTCTGTACTTGTTAAACCTTTGTTATGTGACACTACCTGCCTTACGACTGACAACTCAGTAAACAATGCACCGCCAACAAGAAAAGGCGAAGTTAATTCCTCAATTAAAGTTTTGTAATAATAACTAGAGGGGTGAGAGCAGGTAATTTTTAGGAGTTTCCTGCAGAATTTGTAGGAAATGGAGATGAAAGAGGCTTTTAGTTGTTACCACCCACATCTGTCCCCAGCAGATTTCTGTGGTATAACCCCATTCATTGCAATACTGCAGTGCAAATTCATAGTCTTCCATTTATTCAAGCCTGATGTCAGAAAATCAGGCCCACCGTTAAGAGCCGAGACTTAGCAATGATGTAAAACATTTTAGTGTTGACCTGAGAAAATTACTGGAGTAATTGAGTGTTTCTGGTGTTGTATGCTGAACACCCTCTAAAACAAA
>NW_011136855.1:0-968 GCF_000146605.3 Meleagris gallopavo
AGCTCACCAGCTTCTCTGAAAACAGAGTGGTGGAAGTGAGTAATACAAGTCCGTCTGTAAAACGTGTCTATGCCATTAAAGTCTGTAATGCATGTTTCCTCGTGCACTACAAACTCGCTGAGGTGCAGCTCCTGCCTATCGTAGGCAAATCAGGAATAAAACAACCATAGAAAAATTAGTTATGCGAGCATTGTAATTGCTATTTCTCAGAAAGCCTCTTGCAGGTGATCAAAGTTTATTAGCTCAGTGCCTAAGGAAGTTTCTCTATAAAATTCCTGCTTACCTGTCCTGCTATAAGCTTTGACCACAGATCACTTTAACAGACTACAAGTGCATCACACACCCCTACATATAAATGAGGATGAAGTGTTTCAGAGGAGAGCAGTCCCACTTTCCAGGAGCAGGCAGAATGTTATCTCTGCCAGCCTCGTGAAAGACACTTAAGTTCCAAAGGGTTTTTCCCTCCTAATGTCACGTCACATTTAACTGTTGTACCATTTTCTGTACTGTTCTGCTAAAACTAATCCCTGAACGAAATAGCTACAGATGCTGCCACGGACAAATAACACAAGTGACCTTATACAGCATACAAAAACTAAAAGAACTTTTCTAATAGCCACTGACTGATTTTAAGCAGAAGGGACCCAATTTCTGCAAAGTTGGGCACGGAGAGGAACAAAGAATCAGCAGTTTTCTTCACACTCAGCTTAACCCTTACTTTCTTTTGAGAAGAAATGCATTTCCTTCTGAGCCTCAAAGCAGCAACAAAGACGTGAATAATGAATGCAGCAGAACTTATATTAAGATTCCACTTCAGCATAACATAACTCGAAGGGAAGTGAGCTTCCAAAGAGGGGCGTGCAGGGAAGGAAACAGTGGCAGCACAGTGTTACCTGGTGTGAAATACTGCCTCTTTCCAACTCATGTTCTAAATGAGGTATTGACTTTTGCACAGTTAACATACAGAG
>NW_011136856.1:0-484 GCF_000146605.3 Meleagris gallopavo
GGTGCCAGGACTTTAGCCAGGCTCTTGGTGGAAGCAGCAGGAAACTGCAGCCGGAGGTGGATGCCAATATCCAAAGCTTGGTCTCTGTGCCAAGGTACGTTGATCCCGTGACGTGTCCTTTTTAAATGCTTGCTGAGGTGCTCTCAGCTTGGTGTCGGATGTCCCTCGTGCTCACGTTGCTTTCACTGGGTGCTTTTCCTTTCCCCATTTTCAGGTCTCCCCAGTGCTGATGGTATGTCAGAGCCATGTCCCAATGTTGTCTTCTTTTCTGTTTGGATTCAACAGCATTTTCTTCCCTTTTGATCTGTTCTTCTTCTCTTTCTTCCCTGTTGCCCGTTGGCGCTTCGTTGGAGTTTCCTGGATCCAAATGCACCCTTCTGACCACGTGTGATGCCCAAAGAAGAGGTAGGCTCCCAAATGGCTTGTGCTGAGTGCTGTCCATGACTTGGGGTTTCTCGATTCACTAGTATTCTTTTTTCCGCGT
>NW_011136857.1:0-386 GCF_000146605.3 Meleagris gallopavo
AATTTTTGGCCTGCGGAGTAGGGATAATTCTGCAGAGCTGGTGGTTTGCTTGATTAATCTGAAAGAGAAGAAAGATCAATAAATGACAAAAAACAAAAAAAAGCAAATATATTGACAGCTACATTATGTACTATACGATTCCTTTCAGCTATATATATATATATATTAAATAAGAAAGTGTAGAGCTGCCTGTTCCCTTATCCATCCTTTCTAGCTCCAGGTTAAATAAGAAATGCTATTCCTGTCAACTGGAAGATGTATTCTGGGAAGAATGGTTTTCAAACTATTTGTCTTTTCTTTAAGACGTTTAGTTATAGGAAAAAACAACAACAACAACGACAACAACAAGAAAGACAAAGAAATAAACAAACAACAACGTCTACATT
>NW_011136858.1:0-609 GCF_000146605.3 Meleagris gallopavo
GCACCACCAATGACGACCCTCTGCGCTCTGCCAGTCAGCCAGTTCTCAACCCACCTCACTGTCCACTTGTCTATCCCACACTTCCTCAGCTTTGTTATAAGGATATCGTGGGAGACAGTATCAAATGCCTTTCTAAAATCAAGGTAGACTACATCTACTGCTCTTCCCCCATCCACACAGCATGTGACAGCATCATAGAAGGCCACCAGGTTGATCAAGCACGACCTCCCCTTGGTGAACCCATGCTGACTACTCCTGATAACCTCCTTTTCTCCCAGTTGTCTGGAGATGGTATCCAGCACAAGCTGTTCCATCACCTTTCCAGGGACAGAGGTGAGGCTGACAGGCCTATAATTACCCGGATCTTCCTTCTTGCCCTTTTTGAAGACTGGGGTGACATTGGCTATCCTCCAGTCTTCAGGTACCTCCCATGTTATCCAAGACCTCTCAAAAATGATGGAGAGCAGTTCGGCAATGACCTCCGCCAGCTCCCTCAGCACACGTGGATGCACCCCATCAGGTCCCATGGACCTTAGTACTGCCTAGGTGCTCACGCACGTCCTCTTTCCTGACTAAAGGGAAGTCTCCCATTCCCCCAGACCCCTCTCA
>NW_011136859.1:0-957 GCF_000146605.3 Meleagris gallopavo
CCAAGAGAAATGGGGTTTGAGTCCTGTTAAAAGGGGTGCTTGAGAGATTCAAGACCCTCCAGGTTCTATATTTTCCCAAAAGTAGTTTATTGATAATTGTGTTGCATTATGGTTGCCAGCATTGCGATTTTGTATGTGAACATGGGTATGTGATTATTATTGTAGCAGTGCCGAGCTTTTTTATTTTTTTTTCTCTCTCCATGGTGTTTGTACGTGGTGGATCTGCAGACTATGTTAAGCTTTGTTTCTTCTTTTGTAGCTGCAGCAGTGTGTGTGTTCGAGTGTATGAAGCAATTCGCACATTCCACACATTCCAGACATGGTGTAGTCAGTTATGGAAATTAGCAAGAGGAAACTTGTTGAAAATTGTAATAATTGTTGGATTGGAGAATGATTAAATTACTCATGTAATCCTGGGGTCTGTGGAAAAACGACAAGTTCCCATCTTGCTGGAGGATATTGATTATGGCTCTCCCAAGAGGAATTCAGTGTACAACTATGCTTTGAGGGAACTGGCAGACACAGTCACCTAGTAATTTGAGAAGGGACAATTGTCCAGTATAAATATTTATATTCAAGTGTATTTAGATTGTTGTGATTGATTGCAGTTTGCACCAGGCCAAAATAGATGAGTACTGGAACAAGAAACCACTGTGCCATCCCCCGCGTGTCTCACAGAGTGCTCTGAGAAAGAGCCACTTGCAAACTCTTGTTGTAAAATAGTATGTTACCTCAGGAATGGGGAGGAATACACTGGAAGTTGGAATGTCCTTATCTGCAGAAATCTAGGAAACCTCAGTGTAGCACTGAAAATCTCCATGACTGGAGACGAGACTGAAATAGAATATTTGGTAGACAAAATTGGTTTCTGTATTTACAGAATATGTATTTTATACAGATATGTATTTTAAGGGCACTGAAGCCCTTAATTGGTCAAGATTGGTTGGAGCAATTAGA
>NW_011136860.1:0-863 GCF_000146605.3 Meleagris gallopavo
AAACAAGGAGGTGCCAAAGAATGCAAACAAGTCTTCTTCCATTCAAATCACGATGGCTTTGGTATTTCCCACCCAAAGATCCATTCCAAGAGGCTCTGTTCTCCTATTTCTCTCGTGTGTTTTCTGCTGTATACTTCTGATGAGGAGTCTTGCTGCAGAAGATGACCTAGAGAAGCTAATGCTGGAGCTCTCAGGTGCCTGGAAAACTGATCTTACTGCCATCACGGCAACGTGGTGGGATGATTCACTTAACTGCAACACCACCGTGGAGGGCATTAAACCTTTTAGAAGGGGTAGACAAGGTGAGAGGGCTGAAGGAGCTGCACTCTGTGTTAAGGACTATGAGGAGCTCCCCCTCAGAAACAGGAACAGGTAGAGAGCCTGTGGGTTAAAAAATTAGGGATGGGGCCAGTAAAAGACAGCTGGTCAGAGTCTGTTACAGACCACCTGATCAAGAGGAGCCTCTTGATGGGGCCTTCTTGCATCAGCTACGAGAACCTTCACGCTCGCAGGCTCTCATCGTAATGGGACATTTCAATCGCCTGAATATCTGCTGTCAAGACAGCACGGTGAGCTGTAAGCAATCTTGGAGACTCCTGGAGAAGTCCTTAGAGACAAGGGAGGGGAGCAAAGCTGGCTATTCTTTACAGATGCCTTTCTGAGAGCGAGAGCTTTCCATCCCTCAGAATAAGGAAGCAGGCAGGGGAGGTAGGAAAGCGGCAAGGCTTGGCAAGCACCTGATGGTCAAAGCAGGGGAAAAGAAAGGCAAAGACAGACAATGGAAGCAAGGGCGCATCACCTGGGAAGAATACAGGGATGCTGTCTGGACTTGCAGAGATGGGATTAGGAAAGCCCAGGCACAC
>NW_011136861.1:0-454 GCF_000146605.3 Meleagris gallopavo
ATTTTTACCTCCAAGAAACTGAACTGGTGGGTTCCAAGGACAGAAGTTGCAGATGCTGAGCAGTCGGACCACGTTTTCTTTAGGGATGGGAATGGTGAGATATTGCATCATTCTCTTGCGAAGCAGCTTTTGATCAGTTCAAACTGTGACTCAGTCCTGCGTAGCTTGCTTGAATCAGTTCCGTCTGTAGCCAGCTATACGGGAAGCTCTATGAAAAAAGGGTAAAGAATACTTGGGGAAATATTGTCATAATTTGTTTCTACTAGTCTCAAAGCATACTGACTTAACAAGAAGTTTGCAAATCCTGTAGGGTACATCTTTTTGTACTCGTTTTAGATTTCACAACATTTCCTAATTATAGTGTAGAGGAAGAACAAGCCTTCCTTCACCTACTCTGCGTCGCAGCCATGTTCAAAAACTCAGAGCAGTTCAATGCAAATACTGTTTTAAGCTT
>NW_011136862.1:0-524 GCF_000146605.3 Meleagris gallopavo
CTGATCTTGTCTCTGCTTGATTTAAAGCATTCAGCAGTGGCCATGCCACTGTGGATGCAGCTAAATTGCCTTTCCTTCGTAGTTAAGACATCTTTGTCCAGTCCCTGAAAGTATTCTGTTAAGCGTACTGGGGAAATACTCCCCAAAGTACGCAGGGGACCCCATTTCTCAATTATAGTTGCCAGTTGATAAGAAGGAGATCCCAGAAACCCTGGGATCTGCCCGGGGATCATTTTTAACTAGGGGAATGGTGTTCTCCCCCTTGACCCATTCACAGAAACCCCATAAAAGAGACATGATGTAAAGTGGATTTACATCAAACAATTGCCTGGCTCGCCAATTGTTTAATCAATGGATATACAGATGGTATAGATCCATATCCAGGAGCTCGGCTAATAGCATTTATATTGGAGAAATAAGAGAAAGTCACTCACCCTGTCCTGGGCTCGCCAGACGAACTCCTGATGGAGCGGATCTCCAGAGAGAGATCCTTCCCCACTGGCAGTCAGCTCTTAAATGGGTCT
>NW_011136863.1:0-529 GCF_000146605.3 Meleagris gallopavo
GTGTTATCTTGCATTCCGGTATCATAGTTAGTAAATAGTTTCCTCCATAGATTGTTGCCGTCTGTTTTTTTTCTTCCTCCTTCCTTCCTTCCTTCCTTCCCAGTTTTGTGGGTTGGGGGAGGGCAGGGGCCTACTGCCCCCCTGTCACGGGCGTAAATTGCTCTAGATAACTCCATGACAACATGCTTTGCAGACAGGGCACTTGTGGGCAACGCAGAGGATTGGTGTAGCCACTGCTTTGATCAACTGCAGCATTTACAGACTGAGCTGTGGGAGTTCTGACCCAGCACTGCGAGGCGAATAACGAGGAGGTGGTGCAGCAGCTCATGAGTGCTGCTGGACAAATCAGGCCGTGCACTCCTAGTGAGTCCATAATTGTGATTGTTTATTGACTGCAATGAGACATGGAGCACTGAGTTGGCTGGCTTGTGCTGCCCTGTAAGTGCCAAGGACTCACCTCTGCACGTGCAGCAGCAGCTCTCAGAGAAGCCTTCTTCATTTCCGCTCTCCTCTCTTTCTGTCTTTTCTT
>NW_011136864.1:0-595 GCF_000146605.3 Meleagris gallopavo
CTTTTGTGTATGGAACATCTGTGTTTTATCCTCCTTTACATGAACTTTATGGCAACCTTTGGGCTGTAATAGCCCTGACAACAAAACCACGACGTGCATTTTAAAGTGACGCTGCTGTGTTTTGTACCAATTCCCAGTTCAGTAGTTCAGTGCTCCTTTGGTGCATCTCTGTGCAGTTTTGCCTTCCCGGGAGGAACCCAGAGCTGCCCGGTTTGTTTCTGCTCCTGTAGCATTTGTACTGCAGTGTGAGCATAAGGTTCTGCTGCCTTCTTCTTCTGGAAGAGCCTCTGCAGCCACGGACATCTGATGCAGGCACCTGTTCCTTTTTTTTTTTTAATCAGGACACATTATAGCTGTTGTGGAGCACTGTGGCTCCACAGCTGTACAGCACAGCATCTAAGGGACGGCTTTGATGAAGCTGGCAGGTGTCACTGCTTCTGAGGAACTGCGCAGCCATAAAAGGCATTCCAAAGCATCTCTTACTCTTACATCATTGGCCTCATCTCACTGCCACGTTTACTATCTAGAGCCAACAGGTCTGTCCAACAGCTCTGCTGAGAGGAGAACCAGAATTTGTTTCAGACGCGTGTCCTGA
>NW_011136865.1:0-393 GCF_000146605.3 Meleagris gallopavo
GTTGAGGGAACTGGATTGTTTCTGTGGGAGAAGAGAGCTCTGGAGATAGCTCATGACAGCCTTCCGAGACTCGAAGGGAGCGCATAAGCAGGAGGGGGCAACGGCTGTTTAGGAGGGTGGATAGCGATAGGACAAGGGGAAATGGTTTTCAAGTGAGACAGGGGAGGTTTAGGTTGGTTCTTAGGAGGCAGCTTTTCACGCACAGGGTGGTGACGCACTGGAATGTGTGCTTGAGAGTCACTTCCAGGATGATCTGCTCCATGATCCGTGACCAGCCCAGAGGTGAGACTGACATGCTGGTAGTTCCCCGCGTCACACTTTCTATCCTTCCTGAGTGGTGTGCTGTCACCTTTTTTCTCCTCAAGCAGGGACTTGACCTGACTGCCTCGACTT
>NW_011136866.1:0-538 GCF_000146605.3 Meleagris gallopavo
CATGCGGTGGGTGTTTTTTAAGGGCATTGTGTGCATCCTTGTTGTGTTTTCAATTATGTTCTGCGTCTCTTCTGATTTCATTTTGCAGCCTGATGGAGTTGAAGGATTGCCTGGGCTCCTCCCGTCAGTGGTGTGAGATCTGTCCAGCAGGTAATGAACATGATGCACCCCATGTTGGTGCGCTGCTTGTATGCAGGTAGGTTTGCGATGTGATCCGACTCCCCCATGCCGACCATCCACAGCTAGATCAAGTTGCTCAGAGTCTGAGCCAGGCTCCCCTTGAAAGGGCCAGCACATCCACCATGTCTCTGGCAACCTGTGCCACTGCCTCAGCACCCTC
Source organism: Meleagris gallopavo (assembly GCF_000146605.3). Lineage (NCBI taxonomy): Eukaryota > Metazoa > Chordata > Aves > Galliformes > Phasianidae > Meleagris > Meleagris gallopavo. The sequence goes on from NW_011136866.1 coordinate 341, forward strand.
ACTGTACAAGACATTTTCCTAGATTTCACCTCCATTTTCCCTTGTTCTTTCCTTTAGGTATTGAAAGGCTGTTACCAGGTTCCCTTGGAGCCTTCACTTCTCCAGGAGGCTGAACAGCCCAGCTCTCCTTGCTTACAGGAGAGGGGTTCCATCCTGGGTTCGTGTTTGTGGCTGTACTCTGGATGCACTCGCACAGCT
>NW_011136867.1:0-435 GCF_000146605.3 Meleagris gallopavo
CTTAGGGTGCACTCAACCCCACTGTTGATGTCCCTGATGAAGGGGAAACCCAGATGCTTGTACCAACTGGGCGTAGAAGCCCTTGGGAGCAGCCCTGCGGAGGACTCGGGGATCCTGGTGGACAAAGAGCTGGACATAAGCCAGTAGTGTGCACTTGCAGCCCAGAAGGCCAACTGTATCCTGGGCTGCATTCAAAGAGGAGCGACCAGCAGGGAGAGGGAGGTGATTGTCCCCCTCGACTCGGCTGTGGTGCGGCCCCATGTGCAGCACTGCGTCCAGGCCTGGGGCTCCAACACGGGAATGATGTGGAGCTTTTGGAGCAGGTCCAGAGAAGGGCCACGAAGATGATCAGAGGGCTGGAGCACCTCTCTTAGAAAGAAATGTTGAGGGAACTGGGATTGTTTCTGTGGGAGAAGAGAAAGCTCTGGAGATAGC
>NW_011136868.1:0-411 GCF_000146605.3 Meleagris gallopavo
AAAGAGGGAAAAGATCCCCGGGGATAAAACGCGGTAAAACACATTAAAGGGAAAATAATCTATGGTGCTCGGGGCGGCCGGCAGGGCCCGACGCAGCCGAGGAAGGAGGCAGGGACCCGTCGGTCCCAACCGCCGCCACTTCGGGCTTCCGACAAACAGCGAGAAGCTGAGCTCCGGGGCAGGAGGAAACACGTGAAGACAGTCGGATGAGGAGGTTAGGACCGGGCTTCACTGGCTCGGGAAGCTGCCTACGGCTAGGAAAAGTGTCTTAAGAGCAGATGGCCAGGCACATTTCCTAAGGAAATGCTGTCTTTTTTTTTTTTCCTCTTTCTTTGTTAAGTTTTGGTTTCTAATTACTTGAAGGTACAGCGAGAGTGTCAGCCCGTGCAGACGGCAGGGTGCCGGGGAGGC
>NW_011136869.1:0-532 GCF_000146605.3 Meleagris gallopavo
CCCCCTGTCCCAGAGCACGCAGCCCGGGGCCGGCACGGTCGCACGGCAAGCCGTGGGTACCCCTTTTTTTTTCTTTTTCCCGGGGCCTGTGCCCCCGTGTCACGGGCTTATATCTAGGGATAACCCCATGACAACTATTGGTGAGGAATGTGGGCAACTATGCATCTTTACTTCATCTTAAGAGCATTATATAGAGGACTGAGGACCGTTATGTTCCTTGGAGTATATTGGTTCCTTTTTAAGCTCCTCATGTTCAGTGTCGCAGTGCTGGACCTCGTTGGCATAAAGCATCAGCATGCAGGGTTGGAGGCACTTTCTGAGACAAGACCGAGCCTAAACCTGCTGTTCCCTTCCAGGACATGTTTCTTCAAAAGATATCCAACTTGAAGAAATCTGCCCACAGACCAATGACAGACACTGACGAGCTCCCGCCTGGTCCCTGGGGATTACATTGTGGGTAAGAAAGCCAGCCCCATGCAGCCTCACAGACCAGCTGGCCCTGCTCCTTCATGCCATAATCTCCAGTCTGGCC
>NW_011136870.1:0-471 GCF_000146605.3 Meleagris gallopavo
ATTGTTTGGGTGGGTTTCTGTGGGTTTATTTCCATTATTTCTAGTGCCCAAACTTGCTGAAACTAAGTTACACTAATGGTGGGGTTTTCCAGATTTCTGAGCCAGGTTCCTGAAACCAATTCCGGTTCTCCTCGAAGCAGAGCTGTTGTTCAGACTTGCTGGCACTTTAAACTAAACATGGCAGGGAGATGGGCCGATGAGGTGTGAATGTCAGAGTCAGAGATGCTTTTGAAGTCTTTTTTGGCTGCACAGTTCCTGCCAGCTCAATCAAAGCCATCCCTTAGATGTTGTCGTGAACAGCTCACGTGCTCTGCATCTTGCTTGACACGCACAACTCACACCATTCCTTGTTTTCTCTGTCCAGCGATGATGGGCTGTGTGCTTCCATCAGTGCAGAGCTCCTAGGAAGCACAAATCGCTGCCGTTCAATTGAGAGCCTTCCGCATAACAACAGTGACGGACACAGGGAGC
>NW_011136871.1:0-862 GCF_000146605.3 Meleagris gallopavo
CCAATTCCCCCTAATCTACTACACCACACCCCGCAGTATGTCAGTTTCTCCCCAAACTAGGACACTTTCTCCCAGAAAGGCCGCTTTTTCCCCCCAAAGTACACCGTTGGCTTCCAAAAAGAACACATTCTCCCCAAGAAATACCACCCTTCTCCAATACAATGACATTACCTCCCAGTAATGCTACCTTGGGCCCAAACATTGGACAGCTTCTCCCACAAGTACTACTTTTCCATCCAAAAGAGGACATCTTCTCCCCAAAGAATGCTATTTTCTCCCGGAAACAAAGCAGCTTTCTCACAAATGGGTGGCATTTTCCAACCAACTATGCTACTCTCTCCCAGAAAGAGCACTTTTCTGACAAGTACCTTCCCTTTTCTCTCAAAAATACTGCTAGACACTCCTCAAGAGGACATTTCCTCCCATCTACACCCCGTTTTCTCCCCCAAAGGACCCCCTTTTCACACCAAAAATGCCACACTTGCCCTCCAAGAGAAGTCAGTCTTTCCCACAATTGTCCACTTTTCTCCCACGTACTTGTCATTTTCTCCCAGAAATACCACATTTCACTTGGAACTTGGGCCTGTGCTTCCAAAAAGATGGTATTTTCTCCCAGGCATACCTGTTTTCTTCAAACTACCGCACGTTTTCTCCCAAAAAGACTAGATGACAAGACCAAATAGGACACTTGCAACCAAGAATAGGACATCTTCTCCCACAAATACCACTTGTCTCCCAAGGATAGGACATTTTCCCTAAATGCTATGGCAGTTCTGCTAAGAAATACTCCTTTCCTTCCCTAAATGGGACATATGCACCCACAAAGACCACGACTCCGAGAAATTCCTCCCAGTTCCTCCCA
>NW_011136872.1:0-745 GCF_000146605.3 Meleagris gallopavo
GCACATCAGAATCACGAAAATATAAGGCCCTGGTGGATACTGGTGCACAGTGCACTCTAATGCCCTCGAGTCACCAAGGGACAAAATCAATTTATATTCATGGGGTGACTGGAGGTTCCCAAGAGCTGACTATGTTGGAGGCCGAAATCAGCCTCACTGGTAAAGACTGGCAAAAACACCCTATTGTGACTGGCCCAGGGGCTCCATGCATACTTGGTATTGATTACCTCAGAAGGGGATATTTTAAGGATCCCAAAGGGTATCGATGGGCCTTTGGAATAGCTGCTGTAGACACAGAAGGTGTTAAGCAGTTGTCTATTTTGCCTGGCCTGTCAGAAGATCCATCTGCCGTGGGGTTGCTACGAGTGAAAGAGCAAACAAGTACCGATTGCTACAAAAACGGTGCACAGACGGCAGTACCGCACCAACAGGGATTCCTTGCTCCCCATTCAGAAGCTGATTCACCAACTAGAGAATCAGGGAGTGATTAGCAAGACTCACTCACCTTTTAACAGCCCCATATGGCCAGTGCGTAAAAGCCAGTGGAGAATGGAGGCTGACGGTGGACTACCGTGGCCTGAATGAAGTCACACCCCCATTGAGTGCTGCTGTGCCAGATATGTTAGAACTCCAATATGAATTGGAGTCAAAGGCAGCCAAATGGTACGCCACCATTGATATTGCTAACGCCTTTTTCTCCATTCCTTTGCCCAAAGAATCTAGGCCACAGTTTGCTTTCACCTGG
>NW_011136873.1:0-542 GCF_000146605.3 Meleagris gallopavo
TAGGCCTGTCAGCCTCACCTCCGTCCCTGGAAAGGTGATGGAACAGCTTGTGCTGGATACCATCTCCAGACAACTGGAAGAAAAGGAGGTTATCAGGAGTAGTCAGCATGGGTTCACCAAGGGGAGGTCGTGCTCGACCAACTTGGTGGCCTTCTATGATGCTGTCACATGCTGGGTGGATGGGGGAAGAGCAGTAGATGTAGTCTACCTTGATTTTAGAAAGGCGTTTGATGCTGTCTCCCACGACATCCTTATAACAAAGCTGAGGAAGTGTGGGATAGACGAGTGGACAGTGAGGTGGGTTGAAAACTGGCTGACTGGCAGAGCGCAGAGGGTTGTCGTTGGTGGTGCAGAGTCTGGCTGGAGACCTGTAACCAGTGGTGTCCCCCAGGGGTCTGTGCTGGGTCCGGTCTTGTTCAACATCTTCATCAATGACCTTGATGAGGGGATAGTGGCCACCCTCAGCAAGTTTGCTGATGATACGAAGTTGGGAGGATTGGCTGACACGCCTGAAGGCTGTGCTGCCATTCAGCGAGACCTGG
>NW_011136874.1:0-979 GCF_000146605.3 Meleagris gallopavo
ACAGTAAGATAATGTGAGTACAGCTTTTGTACAACATGCAATATCACTTACACAGTTTGTCACATTAAAACAGTTATCAGGCAGACGTGCTTATTTTTGCCAGCCACCTCGAGTAAAATCATGTAGATATCCATCAGATAACCAGTGAGCAGTTGCCATGGTTTAAGGGAGGAGTGTTCTTTGTTAGAGAAAATGCGATATTCCACAGATGTGTTTGTTTACATCACCTTATGCTTTGGCAGAGAATTTATTCAGCTTCTAGTATCCGGTTATTTATGCACTGCTCAGTAGCTTTTCTGCACTCCCTAGAAAAAGCTCCTTTAAAAAATCCTAATGTGACACCATATATTTTTACTAGACTAGAAAATAGGTACAATTTCAATTTAAATTGAGATGACCAGACAAATCACTCTTAGATCTACCAAGCTCTTAATTGCAACTTTCCATTGCATGCATGCGTAAGTATTTCTTTATTTATTTCCAAGTGCTCCTTCTGAAATACTTACTAGTTTGGTTGGTTAGTCTATTTTTGTTTTTTTTGTATTCTGTTCTTATTAAATATTTCTTACAGTTAACAACTTCATGATTAAGCTTTAATCATGAAAAAAAGCTAACCATAAATGGTGGAAACAATTAGCCTGTTCAAGCGTTGGGAAAATAAGATCTGTATATATTTTGAGGTGACTGTAATTCAAGGAACTTCCTTTGTGGAAGGGCAGCAAAGAAAAGCAGTCTCACTGCGAGTAATGGGCAGCTTTCATTGGGTTTCCCTAGCAGAGAATGAACAATCATGCTTCATCTAGTGGCTTTTCTTCAGTCCTTCCAACTCCATTTAGAAAGTAACTATGAAATGGTAAAGAAATGCTTTAGCCAACAACACCCAAAATCCTATAATCACCGTATCATCTACGTTCTGAGCCAATATGCAACAGTGCTGAAGATATCTCAGCTTGTCAGCAGGTCCTTCTTGCCTCTGAAG
>NW_011136875.1:0-488 GCF_000146605.3 Meleagris gallopavo
CACTGAAGAATCCCCATCTGGATCCTGGCTTATACTGGGACTTCCTGGGTGGGGAAAGCAGCTGACACAAATATCTCTATTTGTCTTACTTATTTGTTATAATTGTTGATTATTGTTAATTATGTCATATTTGTGTCACCATTTCTGAGGTATTACCGAGCGGTGTCTGTGGCAAATTGAATGAGTGACTCTAATAGTTGTCTAAAGATTGATAATAATGAAAAGGTTGCTAAACAAATTGCCCATGGGTCAAACGTATCCTATTTTATCTACTGTGTGTTGTTGCAACTTACGTTTGTTCCATGTATGATACCATGTTTTGTTCAACTTATTCAACGTGTTGTATCCTCTATGTACTTTGTAACTTCCTCTGCAGATGGGGAAGTCAAGCAGATCAGAGCAACATTTGTAAACAGCCATAATGAATCTTTTGTGATGATTGTATGAAACTTTTGATTTCCTGTCCCCTTCCCTCCTTTACCCTTATG
>NW_011136876.1:0-482 GCF_000146605.3 Meleagris gallopavo
TGGAGTCTTTGAGAAGTGACCTTAAGCCTGCGGGCATCGTCCAGGAGTTGGGGTAGGGGATGAGGCAAGGAAAGTTGGGCTAAGAGGATGAGGCCTAGGAATAGGAAGCTCTTTGGTCGATATTAACTCCTGCCGTTCTCGTTTTGGATTAGGAATCTATGTGGGTTCTTTAATGAAGAAGAAACTCGTTGTACAGCCCTGCCGCGCGTGCTCAGATGAGCCAAGTTGTCAAGGCCTGGCTGTTGGTTGGTGAGTGGTGCCCAAGGTCAGAGAGTTGACTCTTCTCGGCTTCGTCTTCTAGTTGCACGCTGTGTTCTTCCTCTTGATCTCTTGAGCTGCTGCCCTAAATGAGGCTGCAAGCACTACCGCGGAAGGAACGGTTGAGATGGGAAGTGCAATGCAAAGGGCTGGAGCCAGCAGGAGCAGGCCAGTGATCATCCCCCTGTACTCAGCACTGGTGAGTCCTCACCTTGCGTACTGTG
>NW_011136877.1:0-384 GCF_000146605.3 Meleagris gallopavo
TCATTAGCATGGCGGGCTCATTAGCATGGCTAATTGGGAAGCAAATCACAGAGTCGCAGAAGGGTTGGGTTGGAAGGGAGCTCAAGGATCACGGAGCTCCAACCCCCGCCACACGCAGGGCCACCAACCTCCACATCTCACAGCAGCCCAGGCTGCCCAGGGCCCCATCCTTGCTGGCCTCGAACACCTCCAGGGATGGACGGGGATCCACAGCCTCTCTGGGCAGCTGTTCCAGCACCTCCCCACTCTCACAGCAAACAACTTCCCCCTGACAGCCAACTGAAAGCTGCCCTCCCTCCGCTTCCAGCCGTTCCCCTCGTCCTGCTGTTTCTCCCCTTCCCAAGCGCTGATCCCCTCCTGTCTGCAGGCTCCCTTGAGGTCCTG
>NW_011136878.1:0-1105 GCF_000146605.3 Meleagris gallopavo
AGCTAAAATAATTCACCCTTGTTCTGCCAGTCCAGGTCTATTTGGGCCACCTCAATTCTGGCAGCTCTGTCTACCTGATGGTTATTTTGCTGTTCTTCTGTAGCCCGACTCTTGGGCACATGAGCATCTACGTGACGCACCTTTATAACCATATTCTTTATTCGGGCAGCAATATCTTTCCACAGGTCAGCAGCCCAAATAGGTTTACCCTTTCTTTGCCAGTTGTTTTGCTCCCACTGCTGTAACCACCCCCATAGAGCATTTGCCACCATCCACGAGTCAGTGTAAACATAAAGCATTGGCCACCTCTCCCGTTCAGCAACATCCAAGGCCAGTTGGACAGCCTTTACCTCTGCAAATTGGCTCGATTCTCCTTTTCCTTCAGTGGCCTCTGCAACTTGTCGTGTGGGGCTCCACACAGCAGCTTTCCATCTGCGGTGTTTCCCCACAATACGACACGATCCATCTGTGAACAGGGCATATGTCTTCTCATTTCCTGGTAGTTCATTGTATGGTGGGGCCTCTTTAGCACGTGATATCTCTTCTGCTGGCGGTGTTCCAAACTTTTGCCTTCAGGCCAGTCCATGATCACCTCTAGGATTCCTGGACGGTTGAGATTCCCCATCCGCGCTCGCTGCGTAATCAGCACAATCCACTTACTCCAAGTGGCATCAGTAGCATGATGGGTGGAGGGACCCTTTCCCTTGAACATCCAGTTCAGCACTGGCAGTCGAGGTGCCAGAAGGAGCTGTGTTTCTGTACCGATTCCTTCGGAAGCAGCCCGAACCCCCTCATACGCGGCTCAGATCTCCTTCTCAGTTGGAGTGTAGCACTCTTCAGACCCTCTGTACGCCCAGCTCTTGGGAACCTCCAGTCACCCCATGAATATAAATTGATTTTGTCCCTTGGTGACTCGAGGGCATTAGAGTGCACTGTGCACCAGCATCCACCAGGGCCTTATATTTCCGTGGTTCTGATGTGCCAGGCCATCTAATCCACACAGTCCAATATACTCTATTATCCCCTTTCCCCCCCTGGCCTGGGGGCAGGGCCCCTCTATTTGTTACCTTCATTGTCTGCAGCAACTGGAGCAATCACCTTTTGG
>NW_011136879.1:0-671 GCF_000146605.3 Meleagris gallopavo
TTAAGGGGGACTATAAGAAAGAAGGCAACATTATTTAGCAGGGTTTGTTATGATAGGGCTTGGGGAAATGATTTCAAACTAAAAAAGGGGAGATTTAGATCAGATACAAACAAAAAGTGCTTTACAATAAGGGTAATGAGGCACTGAAACAAGTTGCTCAGAGAGGTCATGAAAGTCCCGTCCTTGGAGACACTCAAGGCCAGGCTGAACCTTGAGTTCTGCGTTCTCTGAACAACTTGATTTAGCTGTAGGTGTTCCTATTAATTGCAGCAGAATTGGGCTAGATGACCTTTAAGCATCCCATCTAACTGAAATGATTCTATTATTCTGTAATTCTATTACTCGAATCCTTACTTGGAGCATCCTAACTTGGTTTGTCCCTTTTCTGGTTTTTGAAATATTATCCATGCTCTGTTCACTTTCCTTACCCAGAGCTTTGTATTTGTTGGCTAGGAGGACTTGAGGAACAAGGGGAAGACTCCTTCTGCTCCAGTCTCCCTCATCCTGCATGATTTTGTGGTCTATCTCCTCAGAGTTGGAAGCTTGCTTAGTTTCTTACCCTTGCAAGTACAGAAGACGTGGTTGTTGGGCTGCCTGTGTTGGGCTGCATGATACCAAGCATCAATCTTTCTTTCTGATTGCAGCCTGCTCACCTGCTCAGAAAGTTTATT
>NW_011136880.1:0-590 GCF_000146605.3 Meleagris gallopavo
TCGCCCAGCACCGCACACCTGATGGCAGAGGCGCAGCGGAGGCAGCCCCGCGTGATTCTCACCCGCCTGGCACTGCCGCCCGGATGCATCTCCTGCCGGCTGGCAGACGAGCACCGTGGGACAGCACTGAGCCAGCCAAGCCGCCCCGTGCCCTCCTCTGCTGCACACTGGACGGCCCGTGGAAGAGGCGCAGCTCAAACAGCCCCGCGTGGTTCTCACCCGCCTGGCACTGCCGCCCGGATGCATCTCCTGCCGGCTGGTAGACGAGCACCACGGGGACGGCACCGAGCCGCCCAAGCGCCCCACGCCCGCCTGCACCACCACCAAAGGCAGCACCACCGGGCACAGGCAGCACGCCGGCAGCATCCCAGCCACAAAGAGGAAGCTGCCGCGCCGCCGCCATCTTCCAGGCCACAGACGCCGGCGCTAGGCGAAGCTGCCTGTGTCAGCACGGCGGCCAGCACCAGGACTCGGGCCGCTTTCCTGGCACGCTCCCGCTCGGGCCGCTGTTGGCTGTGATGGGCACCGGCTGGGTGTAGCAGGAGACGTGGCCGCAGCGATGAATATGGCTCCCCGTAGCCCTGGGCTCC
>NW_011136881.1:0-870 GCF_000146605.3 Meleagris gallopavo
TTAGGGGAGTATTACAACAAAAGGCAGATAAGTGGATAACTGATGCCAGGTTGTTAAAATATGAGGGGCTATTAGTACACTCCCCCAGATTGGAGATTGAAACTACGGGCTTACAGAACCCTGCTCAATTTCTTTATGGAGAACCAAATGGAAATCTAACCCATGATTGTATACAATGTATAGAACATCAATCCCAAATTCGGGAAGACCTGGAGGAAGAAGAGTTACAGGAAGGAGGAAAATTATATGCAGACGGGTCCTCTAGGGTGGTAGATGGGAAGCGTAGGTCAGGATATGCAATAGTTGATGGGAAAACATTATCAGTAGCCGAATCAGGGGCGTTAGATAAATCCTGGTCTGCTCAGGCTTGTGAATTATACGCCTGTCATGGTTTTATATTTTTGGTTTGGTTCTCAGTATTCCGCATCAAAACATCATGTAGTGTACTGGGAGTTTAAGTGTTAATGCTCCAATTCCAGGCACCTATCCCTATACATTACAGAAGCCATGGGATCTGGCCCTTCCGGGTGGGGCGGTCTCTTACTGCCTGGCAGTGGGTGCTGGAGGGTGCTTTCCTGGCCGTTCCAAGCTTTTCAGGTTTGAATCGGTGTCGGGAACTCTCCCTCTCTCCTGTTTTATTTGATTTATTAGTCTCAATTTCAATCAGATTGTATTATATTGTGTTATCTTGCATTCCAATATAATAATTAGTAAAATAAGTTTTCCTCCATAGATTGTTGCCGCTTGTTTTTTTTGTTTTCCTTCCCTTCCTTTCCCATTTTTGTGGGCTTGGGGAGGGGAGGGCAGGGGCCTACCGCCCCCCTGTCACGGGTGTAGATTGATCTCGTTAACTCCGTGACAACGCCCTAT
>NW_011136882.1:0-433 GCF_000146605.3 Meleagris gallopavo
GCCACCCAGGACAGCCCCGTATTCGGACGGGCTCCATGGAGGGAGGGTGAGGTTTGCTTTTGAGAATGGAGGCGCTGGCTCCGTTTGTGCCGTCTGTGCAGCAAGAAAGGGTTTCAGCCTCCTCCTACCTGGCAGGTAATCCTTGTTAGCCGTGAGGTTACGGATGCCCGCAAGGTTCCTGGCCAGGTGAAACGCAGGCCACTGGAAAATCACGGTCCCATCCTCAGCCTCGACCCCGCTCGGAGGCAATGCTGAAGGCACCGAAGGTGGGAATTCGGACTCCCTGCACGTGGAAGAGAAGGGAAGGGCTGAAGTGTTAAGGCTGGAGGAAGAGCTGAAGCTTGCCCCGTCGCGGACGGTGCTTCGGGTCCTGCCGTGCCCTCTGCCACTGCTCAGAAGTGGGAGAGCTTTGGGAAGAGCTGCCCGGTGCTCT
>NW_011136883.1:0-460 GCF_000146605.3 Meleagris gallopavo
TGAAAAGCTGCCTCCTAATAACCAACCTAAACCTCCCCTGTCTCACTTGAAAACCATTTCCCCTTGTCCTATCGCTATCCACCCTCCTAAACAGCCGTTGCCCCCTCCTGCTTATGCGCTCCCTTCGAGTCTTGGAAGGCTGTCATGAGCTATCTCCAGAGCTTTCTCTTCTCCCACAGAAACAATCCCAGTTCCCTCAACATTTCTTTCTAAGAGAGGTGCTCCAGCCCTCTGATCATCTTCGTGGCTCTTCTCTGGACCTGCTCCAAAAGCTCCAAATCATTCCCGTGCTGGAGCCCCAGGCCTGGACGCAGTGCTGCACATGGGGCCGCACCAGAGCCGAGTCGAGGGGGACAATCACCTCCCTCTCCCTGCTGGTCGCTCCTCTTTGAATGCAGCCCAGGATACAGTTGGCCTTCTGGGCTGCAAGTGCACACTACTGGCTTATGTCCAGCTCTTT
>NW_011136884.1:0-546 GCF_000146605.3 Meleagris gallopavo
TTTTAATGTCATTACCAAATGCTCCTACTTTTTTGCTGTGTGGCAGCAGTAACAGGATATCCTAAAGCTACATAAAAGTTTTTTAGCCATCATTTGTTTTCTTTTTCTGTTTTCTTTTGTTTTCAAACACTTACTGACATGCTCAGTCAAAAGCCTTGAGACTTTTGAAATTTGTTTCTTTTTCTTAGTTAGTGAATACTCAAGTGGTGATTCAATTATTCTTGCCAGAAATACAAAGTCCAAAATTTATGCAGTGTATGCTGCATTATGCAACAAATGAAAATTTACATTTTCTAAAAAGATGTATCTGTTATGAACTGTCATTTATGGGTATTGGTGCTCCACAAGTCCTGACTTCCATCAGGACTTTTTGCTCCAGTGATGCAACTTGTGCTGATCCCCTTGATGTGGGAGATTTGCTTCTGGAAGGGTTTTCCATTTTGGTAAAAGGTGGACCAGTGCAAGTCCTAGAACAGGCAGGAAGACTAGAGTGGAATAGACATCAATTCCTGTTATGGAAAAATTTCAACTCATGCAAATAACAGC
>NW_011136885.1:0-889 GCF_000146605.3 Meleagris gallopavo
GAATTGCCACCATACACCTCTGCAGTGAACCAAAAACTCCCAAGTTTTCCCTAAATTTACCATAAACTCTCAAGAGTCTAATTCACTATTCTCTTTCCAGCCATATCACATGCTGAAGTTCTCCACATTAGAAACTGGAATTTGAAAAGAAACAGTACAAATGTAGGGTTCTTCTGTTAGACTTGACTAAGAGACTGGTGTAAATTCAGACAGGCAACCTCTCCCCTTGAGTGACACTGGAAGTAAAGTGTCATTATCAACAGAACAATCTGAGCTTTTGCTCCCAATTCAAATATTTTCTCTTCTTTGGATAGTCTTCCCTGCAGAACACTTTTTTTCTCCCTCTCTCCTAACAGAAAAGAGTTTACAAACAAGGAGTAGAGCTACTCAATGACATGTACAATTTGAGTCACCACTACTGACATATGCCATAAAAATTAGCAGCAGTTTCCCAGCAACACAGTGCCTCAAACAGAAGCAACTTTATTACAGCAAAAAGGAGTCAGATTCTGCCACTTTGAAGAACAAGCTTGTATACAACATTCCACCTAACACCCAGCAGTTAATTATTGATTATTGATGAGTGGGTTGATAAAACAATGCTTTATTTACTATGATGCACTAAAAACAGTAACACAGAACATATTGATGCACACAAATAATTTCTCTTCTGGAGAAACAACTCATGAATGCAAAAGAAGATGAAAATAAAATAAAATAAAATAAAATAAAATAATAATAAAAATAATAAAATAAGCGACTACAGTGGGGTTAAGAGCTAATCAAATGTTTTTTGAAAACTGAGATAGGGTCTATTTCCTTTACAGTAATGGCACTGTTCCAGTCCCACAACAGTAGCAGTGATTTACACTCATGGTTGCCTGCAGAC
>NW_011136885.1:2529-3519 GCF_000146605.3 Meleagris gallopavo
AACTGCTCAGGCTGCAGTAAATCTAATCACTGATATCAAAATACTGTTACTGATTCTGTTTTTACACAATTTGAGTAATCAGTATTAATTGATACTCTATAATAGATGAAAATATGAAAGTAGCTGGAAACATCAGAAGTTATGGCCTAAATAAGAAACCCAAAGAGCATAAGCACAAGAGAAAGGAAAAAGAAACTTTTTTCAGGGAGAAATACTATATTAGGTAGTACTTTCACGTATGTTAAAAAAGAGCCAGTAAACACGTTTCCATATTCAAACCCATAACACAATAAAGCAGGAAAAAACTGTTTCAGTACGAAGTACATTTTAAGCATGTGGAACACGTTTCTAATATCAGCAGTATACGAATAGAATAGTATACGTCCACTACGCACACAACATTCTGAAATAAAAAATTTGAACTACATTTTCAAAAACACTAAACATATACCAGCTTCTATCACATTCTTAAAAGAAACTAAGAGGGAATAAGAAATTCTCACACCCCCCAAAAATTTCAGACTTCACCTCAGATATCAGTATGCTATCCTGAAAGTCTCCAGCTCTCTCAACTTCACTATACCAATATATCAGTCCAACCACTTTGGATTTACTAACGCTTCCCAAATGAACAGACTTTGAGTAAGTAGGCTGGTACAAATTCAATTTCTTCAGCTGAGTAAAAGAGACTAGCCTCTCAGCACAAAAAATGTTACTCACAATTCGAGGACATCTCATTCTGCTAACAGTTTTTTTCCCCAACTGATCAGCTTTTGTATCAAGAATCACTGAATTGCTTACAAATCTTGACTCACTCTCGTTCTCAAAGCAATGCATTACTATTTCTGGTTCATTCACTCTTCCAGTATCCGTCAGGCACAAGGTGCTGCATAACGTGTGTTAAAGTTCTAAAGTGTTTAATAACTACATACAGCTTACTTGAAGATAATTAAATCCCAATTGCCATATAAAGCTCTAAAGGAAATACGT
>NW_011136886.1:0-734 GCF_000146605.3 Meleagris gallopavo
TGCACAGCCCCTCAGAGCACGAGGGAAGGTCTTGGGGTGGCAGTGGTCCCCCTAGGAAAAGGGGTAGGGGGATGGTGCTGTCCATCCCCTCCATCCCCAGGCCCTGGCGCCCAGTGCTCAGGGCTCCAGAGATCCCCAGGATCCCTCAGTGTCCCTGTTCCAGTGCCACGCTTATTGTAACAGACTTCTTCCTTATGTCCAATCTAAAGACTCTGTCCCTTGCTTTTTGCAGCCCCCCTTGGGATACTGAAGGCCGCCCTTAGGAGGTCTCCCCGGAGCCTTCTCTTCTGCTGGCTGCCAAATTCGATGCATATCATGAAATGCTTCTTAAAGACAAAGCAGTGGAATGTCTTTAACCTCAACGAAATAATTTTTAAACGTCAGATGGACTCTGCTATAGAAGCAGATGTCAAACGTGGCTTTTCTTCATTCAAAACTGATGCCTGGCAACTTACAGGTTAATGTATGTATGTATATTTTTTTTTTCCCCCTTCCAATTTTAATAGTAAACTGAGACTATTCTTTGAATTCATGATGAAATGCTAAAAATGTGTACTCTCATTTTCTGTCAGTACTCGGCTGATGGAGGTTTTTGGCCGTTCTGTGGCATGCAATGCAATCAGCATGGAAGCGTCGTTTGTGGTTGTGGATTTTGAGTAAGATTTCTCACCCTCTGCTCATGATGGGTGAGAGTTCAGCTGTCCAAGGAGAAGACTTGAGCTCTGCTTTTCCAA
>NW_011136887.1:0-724 GCF_000146605.3 Meleagris gallopavo
TCAAGCAAGGAATTAATTCAAATAAACATAACCAGTCTAGATTTAGCTAATAATTGTTCCTGAATCATTTACTGAACGTTTACAGAAATCATCATGTTTCAGAAGAGATGCACCAGAACAATCGTGTGGGAATAAACAGGTGCAATAAGAAGGAAGAAGTGGTGTCATGTGGGTATATTTCTATTAGTTTATGGTAACTCCTGGTATATGTGCTTAAACATCAGCTTCAGTCTCCTTATTACTCTAATATTTTTCAAAGTGGATTAAAAACAGTGTGATTTTATATATAAATAACCTCTAAAATTGATTCCAAACCTTTTTACTTTAGTAGATCACTATCTACCATTAAAATGAACTGATGTAGTATTTTAGATCCAACACTTAAATCAAAAGAATGATAACAGAAAAATTTCACATGAACCTGCTGCACTATCACCAGTACTGTCAGAGATTTTTTTTTCCCCCAAAAAAAAGATTCCATTTGGCAAACTGTATAGGAGATTATATTTAAATCAGAATCCTAACTATAGAAAAAGTCATTTAGAAAGAAAAGACAAATTAAGGTTTATTGAACTAAAATTTTATTTCTTATGCCTGTTTAGAAACATTCCTAAAGTCCAGGTAGGTAGGCACTTCTCCATATCCCTGGAGCTAGGCCTTCCATTATTCCAGTTCAAAGCGCTCCAAAGTAACTAATGTACTATTAACTTCGAACCCTTACCCT
>NW_011136888.1:0-630 GCF_000146605.3 Meleagris gallopavo
TCTGGGTTTCCCCTTCATCAGGGACATCAACAGTGGGGTTGAGTGCACCCTAAGGACACCAAGCTGTGGGGTGCAGTGACACAGCAGAGGGACGGGATGCCATCCACAGAGACCTCAACAGGCTGAGCAGTGGCCACAAATCCAAGTGCAGGGTCAGTAGCTGGGATGAGGGAACACCCACCACCAAAACATGCTAGGGGATGAAAGGACTGAGCGTAGTCCTGCTCCATAAGGCCTGGGAGTACTGGTGGGTGGGAGCTGGACACAAGCCAGCAGTGGGCCCTTCCAGCCCAGAAAGCCAAACCGTATCCTGGGGCTGCATCCAAAGATGCGCAGTCAGCGGGCCAAGGGAGGAGATCCCCATCCCTCTGCTCTGCGCTGGTCAGGCCTCACCTGCAGTGCTGCGTCCAGATGTGGAGTCCTCAGTGCAGGGAGACATGGAGCTGTGCGAGTGCATCCAGAGTACAGCCACAAACACGAACCCAAAGGATGGAACCCCCTCTCCTGTAAGCAAGGAGAGCTGGGCTGTTCAGCTTCCTGGAGAAGTGAAGGCTCCAAGGGAACCCTGGTAACAGCCCTTTTCAATACCTAAAGGAAAGAACAAGGGACAATTGAGGTGAAATCTAAGGA
>NW_011136889.1:0-741 GCF_000146605.3 Meleagris gallopavo
CCTGAAAGAAAAAAGAAACCACTTACCCATTCCAAGGACCAATAGTCCCCCACACTCTCAAGTGAAGGAAGCAGCTTCCAGGTCCAAATACCTACCAGCCCTTAAGTACGCTCAGGGTTCCCTGCTAAAAAAAGAGAAAGACCAGCTCCACAATGGAGAAGAAGAAAAAAAAAAAAAATCACTCACTCCATCACCAAAGAACAAGGCATACTCCAAAGGAAGCACTCCCCAGGTTCACATGCTGCCCCTACTCTTCCCAGCCCTTCAATGGGATCAGAGAGGGGTGGAGCCTGGCTCTGCCCACTCCACAGCCAAACTGCCCCCAGCTGTGCTCGCAGGGCTGCACCCAGCCCCAGGTGCAGGTTCCACAAAAACAGGAGGGCAAGGGAATGCCCAGGCAAAGGCAAGGGCCAAGAGAACATGGAAGGAAATGCCAAGGATGACGGCCCAGACAATACGGCAGGGAACGCCAAAACTGAATGCCGACATGAATGTGGCAACACAAAGCCAAGGGGTCATTAGGCCAAGAGAATGGGGCAAGGAACACAAAAATAGGAGGACAAGAGAATGTAATAGTGAAAACAGTGCAAGACCAGAGACAAGCAAGACACAGAACAAAGAGGATAGGCAGCCTTCTGGGCACCATGAAGCGCAATTCAGAGCTCTGGGGGAACCCTATTGTGCCGGGCTCTGGAATGGGTAAACGCTGGCGGGTTGTGCATCGCCCTTACCTGCTGGCAG
>NW_011136890.1:0-825 GCF_000146605.3 Meleagris gallopavo
AGTGTGGGGGAGTATTGGTCCCTTGGAATGGGGTAAGTGGTTTCTTTTTTTCTTTCAGGGCTGTGATCTTTTCTTTTTGGGGGATCGCAAGTGCACTGAAGGGCTGCTAGCTGTAAGAGCAGCATGTGAACCTGGAGACTGCTTCCTTTGGGGTGTGGGGTGAGCCCTTAGAATGGGGTGAGTGATTCCTGTTTTCTTTCAGAGCTGTGAGCTCTGCTTTTCTGGAGGATCTCAAGCTGGATGGCTGTAATTCATAGGGCTATGTGCTAATTGCATCCATGCGGTGTTTTTTAAGGGCATTGTGTGCATCCTTGTTGTGTTTTAAATGATGTTCTGCGTCTCTTCTGATTTCATTTTGCAGCCTGATGGAGTTGAAGGATTGCCTGGGCTCCTCCAGTCAGTGGTGTGAGACCTGTCCAGCAGGTAATGAACATCATGCACCCCATGTTGGTGCGCTGCTTGTATGCAGGTAGGTTTGCGATGTGATCCGACTCCCCCATTCTGACCATCCACAGCTAGATCAAGTTGCTCAGAGTCTGAGCCAGGCTCACCTTGAAAGGGCCAGCACATCCACCATGTCTCTGGCAACCTGTGCCACTGCCTCAGCACCCTCACTGGACAAGACATTTTCCTTAGATTTCACCTCCATTTTCCCTGTTCTTTCCTTTAGGTATTGAAAGGCTGTTACCAGGTTCCCTTGGAGCCTTCACTTCTCCAGGAGGCTGAACAGCCCAGCTCTCCTTGCTTACAGGACAGGGGTTCCATCCTTGGGTTCGTGTTTGTGGCTGTACTCTGGATGCACTCGCACAGCTCCATGTCTCCTGC
>NW_011136891.1:0-327 GCF_000146605.3 Meleagris gallopavo
CCCCTCCCCCCCCCCCAGAATCCTCCTCATCCCCCCTTGGAATTATGCAGAAGGATCTGCAGGAGAAGTCCTAGAAAGGTTTGTGGGCATCCAGGGGGTTCTGGACTCACCCAGAAGAGTCTGGAGATGTCCCAGGTGGGTTTTGGGGTGTCCAGGGAGTCCCCAGGTTGATCCTGTGGGCCCCTGGAAGGATCTGTAAGCTCCCACTATGGGGGCTGGGGACACTGTGAGCAGCTCGAGGACTTCCCGAGGGGAAGTGGGGACAGGCGCGTCAAGGTGTCACATCCCCAAAGTTGGGGACGCCCCCAGAGTGTGACACCCTGAAGC
>NW_011136892.1:0-591 GCF_000146605.3 Meleagris gallopavo
TCCCATCTGGAGTACTATGTCCAGGTCGGGAGCTCCCAGTACAAGAAAGACAGGGAGCTGTTGGAGAGGGTCCAGAGGAGAGCCACAAAGATGATCAGGGGACTGGAGCACCTCCCCTATGAAGACAGGCTGAGGGAGCTGGGCTTGTTCAGCCTGGAGAAAAGAAGGCTGTGGGGTGACCTCATTGCAGCCTCTCAGTACCTAAAGAGAGCCTACAAACAGAAGGGGAATCAACTCTTTGAGAGGGTAGATAACTGCAGGACAAGGGAAAATGGTTTTAAGTTGAGGGACGGAAGATTTAGGTTGGATGTCAGGGGGAAGTTCTTTACAGAGAGAGTGGTGAAGTGCTGGAACAGGCTTCCCAGAGAGGTTGTGGATGTCCCATCCCTAGAGGTGTTCATGGCCAGATTGGATGGGGCCCTGGGCAACCTGCTCTAGTATTAAATGTGGAGGTTGGTGTCCCTGCATGTGGCAAGGGGGTTGGAGATTCATGATCCTTGAATTTCTTTCCAACCTTGGCCATTCTGCGATTCTGTGGTACTAAAATATTTAAGTTCTATGCAGATGCTTAATTATTTGTTAATTTTGGTA
>NW_011136893.1:0-390 GCF_000146605.3 Meleagris gallopavo
CACTTTCACTACTTTCTCTCCGCACTACCTTTTTTTTTTTAAATCTTCAAGCCTTTTTCTTCTCCCCCATTTTCATTTTCTCCTTCTAAACCACTTTTATTTTTATTTTTTTTATTTTTATATTTTGTACCTGCAGTCAGTGCCTTCACACAGATCAGTATCTAGTGTTCTCACTGAACTCTCACACAAGCTGGCAGGATTTGTTTGGGCTTAGTGTCTACTTCATAATTCTCACAAACATCACCTTTCACTCTAAGCCTTGTACTTTGCTCCCCATAAACCAACTAGGAATTACTTTTACATCTCTTCTCTAGACATGCTGCTCTATTCCCACATGGTCCTTTGAAGTGCAGCAACAGTTACCATTGGCTCATAATGAGCTTTCAGACC
>NW_011136894.1:0-735 GCF_000146605.3 Meleagris gallopavo
CCAGCATGTCAGTCTCACCTCTGTGCTGGTCACGGATCATGGAGCAGATCATCCTGGAAGTGACTCTCAAGCACACATTTCCAGTGCGTCACCACCCTGGGCGTGAAAAAGCTGCCTCCTAATAACCAACCTAAACCTCCCGTCTCACTTTGAAAACCATTTTCCCCTTGTCCTATCGCTATCCACCCTCCTAAACAGCCGTTGCCCCTCTCCTGCTTATGCGCTCCCTTTGAGTCTTGGAAGGCTGTCATGAGCTATCTCCAGAGCTTTCTCTTCTCCCACAGAAACAATCCCAGTTCCCTCAACATTTCTTTCTAAGAGAGGTGCTCCAGCCCTCTGATCATCTTCGTGGCCCTTCTCTGGACCTGCTCCAAAAGCTCCACATCATTCCTGTGCTGGAGCCCCAGGCCTGGACGCAGTGCTGCACATGGAGCCGCACACCAGAGCCGAGTCGAGGGGGACAATCACCTCCCTCTCCCTGCTGGTCGCTCCTCTTTGAATGCAGCCCAGGATACAGTTGGCCTTCTGGGCTGCAAGTGCACACTACTGGCTTATGTCCAGCTCTTTGTCCACCAGGATCCCCGAGTCCTCCGCAGGGCTGCTCCCAAGGGCTTCTACGCCCAGTTTGTACAAGCATCTGGGTTTCCCCTTCATCACGGACATCAACAGTGGGGTTGAGTGCACCCTAAGGACACCAAGCTGTGGGGTGCAGTGACACAGCAGAGGGACGGGATG
>NW_011136895.1:0-840 GCF_000146605.3 Meleagris gallopavo
GGGGGGGGGTGCAGGGTCCCTGCAGGGGATATGGGGTCCCATGGGGTCCCTATGGGGTCAGTGGGCGGTCCTACGGGGACCTGCTCTGACTGCAGGACAGACAGACAGACAGAAGGGTCAGCAGGGGAATATGGGGTCCTATGGGGTCCCCATGGGAATCTGGTGTGATTCCAGGACAGAGTAGGATCACCATGGGGGATACGGGGCCACTGTGGGTGGGGTCTCTTTGGGGTCCCCATTAGGCCTATAGGGTCCCCGTTGGGTCTATAGGGTCCCACTGGAGGCTATGGGGTCCCTGCTGGGTTGGTGCGGTCTCCATTGGGTCCCCATGGGATCTACGGGTCCCCATGAGATCTGTAAGGTCCCCGTTGGGTTTATGGGGCACCCGTTGGATCTATGGGGCACCCGTTGGATCTATGGGGCACCCGTTGGATCTACAGGTACCAAAGCGGGTTGGCAGATTACGGGACCCCCCCACCCCGGTTATGGGGGCCATTAAGGGGCCGTTATGGGGCTGTTATGGGGCCGTTATGGGACACCCACGTGCTCCTGCAGCCGCAGCTCCTGGAACTTGATGAACTTGGAGCCCCGGCTCTGCAGCTGCAGGCGGCCTCCAGCCCTGTTGGTGGCGCAGTCGCGGCTGGGGCAGAGCAGCAATGGGGTGAAGGTGGGCGCCTGGATCTGGGGGGGGGGACAACGACAAAAGTGGGGGGTGGGGGGGCTGTGGGGGCTGAAGGGACTCAGCGCCAATCCCACAGCTGTCTAACCCTAAAACCCAGCCACCCCACAACCCCACGTATGGGCTGGAAGGTCTCAGCCCCCCACCGCCCCAACCAACCC
>NW_011136895.1:2913-3227 GCF_000146605.3 Meleagris gallopavo
CAGTGACCCCACAACCCTAATGACCCCAATGACCCCAACCAACCCCAATGACCCCACAACCCCAACCGACCCCACCACCCCAATAACCCCAACTGAGCCCACAACCCTAATGACTTCATAAACCCAATGACCCCAATAGCCCCACAACTTCAACCAATCCCGCAACCCAATGACCCCAACCACCCCCAATGACTCCACAACCCTAATGACTCCATAACCCCAATGACCCCATAACCTCAACCAACCCCACAACCCAATGACCCCAAAAACCCCAACAACCCCAGTGACCCCACAACCCTAATGACCCCAATGAC
>NW_011136896.1:0-603 GCF_000146605.3 Meleagris gallopavo
CAGAAGCCGGATCCCTTTTTGGCCCAAAGCTCGTCAGCGGCACCCATCCGAGACAAGCTGCTGAACAAGCTGCTGAGGTTAATGGTTACCGTGAGCACAGCAGAAGGAGAATCACACGTGGGTGGGCAACCAGGAGAAAGCCTTTTTGGCTGTTGCTTCCCGTGGGCATTCAAGCTGACTTACGGAGGTCGTCTCGGGGCAGAAGACCACCATGCAGTCGATGTGCACACCTAGCAGCCCAGCATGAGACCGTGGCGTCATCAGCTGCTGATTTTCCCAATGGGAAGGGCATCTACTGTGGCCATGCTGTGGCCCCAGTGAACAAAACAGAAGTACCCCTGGCAACTACTGTCAGCCCTGAAGCAAACAGAAGCACCCCCGACAACCAGCTGCTGCCCCTGGCAAACCAAATCTTCTGAGCACTTTGTGCAATCTTCTCTCAGCACTGGAGGACGATGGGCTCAGCACCAAACACCCCAAGGAGACCATTGCAACCCAGAGAGCCCTCAGGTGCTTTGCGCCTTCCTGACGTCTCCCTCGAGCCTTCAGAACCTGTACAGATCACTGGAGAGCTATCAGGAGTGCACTTCAAGAGGATCAAAT
>NW_011136897.1:0-779 GCF_000146605.3 Meleagris gallopavo
TCCGATGTCCGCAGGGCGAGCTGAAACGGGCTGGGGGCTGCCCTCCCGCAGGGTCAGAAGTGAACAGGGAGAAAGACTGCGAGCCTCCGCGGGAAGATGAGGATTCTGCATCCACGGCCACCAGGAGGAGACCCTCACCGCTCACTGCGCACTGTGCACGAGCGGTAGATGCAGTCTACCTTGATTTTAGAAAGGCCTTTGATACTGTCTCCCACGACATCCTTATAACACAGCTGAGGAAGTGTGGGATAGACGAGTGGACAGTGAGGTGGGTTGAGAACTGGCTGAGTGGCAGAGCGCAGAGGGTCGTCGTTGGAGGTGCAGAGTCTGGCTGGAGACCTGTGACCAGTGGTGTCCCCCAGGGGTCTGTGCTGGGTCCGGTCTTGTTCAACGTCTTCATCGATGACCTTGATGAGGGGACAGTGGCCACCCTCAGCAAGTTTGCTGATGATACGAAGTTGGGAGGATTGGCTGACACGCCTGAAGGCTGCGCTGCCGTTCAGCGAGACCTGGACAGGCTGGAGAGCTGGGCAGTAAGAAACCGGATGAGGTTCAACACAAGCAAGCGTAGGGTCTTACGCCTAGGGAGGAATAATTGCATGCACCAATACAGGCTGGGGGATGAGCTGCTGGAGAGGAGCTCTGCAGAGAGGGACCTGGGCGTCCTGGTGGACGACAGGTTGGCCATGAGCCAGCAGTGTGCCCTCGTGGCCAAAAAGGCCAATGGCATTCTGGGTGCATTAAGAAGAGCGTGTCCAGCAGGTCGAGGGAGGTGATCC
>NW_011136898.1:0-654 GCF_000146605.3 Meleagris gallopavo
GGCTGTGGAGTGGGGCAGAGCCAGGCTCCACCCCTCCCTGATCCCATGTAAGGGCTGGGAAGAGTAGGGGCCGCATCTGAACCTGGGGAGTGCTTCCTTTGGAGTATGTCTTGTTCTTTGGTGATGGAGTGAGTGTATTTTTTTTTTTTTTTTTTTCTCCTCCATTTGTGGAGCTGCTATCTGTCTTTTTCAGCAGGGAACCCTGAGCGTCCTTAAGGGCTGGTAGGTATTTGGAGCTGGAAGCTGCTTCCTTCACTTGAGAGTGTGGGGGAGTATTGGTCCTTGGAATGGGGTAAGTGGTTTCTTTTTTTCTTTCAGGGCTGTGATCTTCTCTTTTTGGGGGATCGCAAGTGCACTGAAGGGCTGCTAGGTGTAAGAGCAGCATCTGAATCTGGAGTCTGCTTCCTTTGGGGTGTGGGGTGAGCCCTTAGAATGGGGTGAGTGATTCCTGCTTGATTTCAGAGCTGTGAGCTCTGCTTTTCTGGAGGATCTCAAGCTGGATGGCTGTAATTAATAGGGCTATGTGCTAATTGCATCCATGCGGTGGGTTGTTTTTTAAGGGCATTGTGTGCATCCTTGTTGTGTTTTCAATTATGTTCTGCGTCTCTTCTGATTTCATTTTTGCAGCCTGATGGAGTTGAAGGATTGCCTGGG
>NW_011136899.1:0-346 GCF_000146605.3 Meleagris gallopavo
TGGATGCAATTAGCACATAGCCCTATGAATTACAGCCATACAGCTTGAGATCCTCCAGAAAAGCAGAGCTCACAGCTCTGAAATCAAGCAGGAATCACTCACCCCATTCTAAGGGCTCACCCCACACCCCAAAGGAAGCAGTCTCCAGATTCACATGCTGCTCTTACACCTAGCAGCCCTTCAGTGCACTTGGGATCCCCCAAAAAAGAGAAGATCAACAGCCCTGAAAAGAAAAAAAGAAACCACTTACCCCATTCCAAGGACCAATACTCCCCCACACTCTCAAGTGAAGGAAGCAGCTTCCAGCTACAAATACCTAACAGCCCTTAAGTACGCTCAGGGTTCC
>NW_011136900.1:0-541 GCF_000146605.3 Meleagris gallopavo
AAAAAAACTGTTCAGAGCAGCGGCTGTGGAGCAGGGGGAAGCTGCTTGGAGCAGCAGCTGCAGAGCAAGATAAGCAGTATCAAGGACACCTTTTGAAGAAAAAAGAACATCTCATGGCTCTGATTGGATAAGTTTCTGTGTGAACAATTGAAGAGTGTTTTTTCAGAATGCTCTGCTAACATGTATAAATAGAGTAGTACTTAACAATAAAGTAAACTAATAGCCTTTAACCACATTGGTGTGCTGTTATGTCTCTAGTGCGTCCTGAGAGTCCAGAGACTTCCCCACAGGTCCCCTGAGAAACCAGACAAGGTAGACAGCTGCTTAATGTTCTCTATCTCCAAGACAGCTATACTGAAAGCCCACCACTACACTTCTGGGTTCTTGAAGTACCCTGTCCTGAGGTAAACTGTACTAAGGATGCATGGAGCCTCTGTGCCAGTAGTAAAGGGATGTTTTTGCCCCTCATTTCTGGTTAGGCTTACTTCGGCCTACAATACTGTTAACTCTTGGGATCCCCCTGTCACTCCAGATATACAGA
>NW_011136901.1:0-626 GCF_000146605.3 Meleagris gallopavo
CTCAGGTATTTATAAACCTGGATCAGGTCCCCTCTCAGTCTTCTTTCTCAAGGCTAAACAGACCCAGTTCACTTAGCCTTTCTTCATAGGGGAGATGCTCCAGGCCCTTCACCATCTTTGTGGCCCTCCGCTGGACTCTTTCCAAGAGATCCCTGTCTTTTTGTACTGGGGAGCCCAGAACTGGACACAGTATTCCAGATGAGGCCTTACCAGGGCAGAGTAGAGGGGGAGGATCACCTCCCTGACCTGCTGGACACGCTCTTCTTAATGCACCCCAGAATGCCATTGGCCTTTTTGGCCACGAGGGCACACTGCTGGCTCATGGCCAACCTGTCGTCCACCAGGACGCCCAGGTCCCTCTCTGCAGAGCTCCTCTCCAGCAGCTCATCCCCCAGCCTGTATTGGTGCATGCAATTATTCCTCCCTAGGTGTAAGACCCTACACTTGCTTTTGTTGAACCTCATCCGCTTTCTTACTGCCCAGCTCTCCAGCCTGTCCAGGTCTCGCTGAATGGCAGCACAGCCTTCAGGCGTGTCAGCCAATCCTCCCAACTTCGTATCATCAGCAAACTTGCTGAGGGTGGCCACTATACCCTCATCAAGGTCATTGATGAAGATGTTGAACAA
>NW_011136902.1:0-824 GCF_000146605.3 Meleagris gallopavo
TCTCCATCATTTTTGAGAGGTCTTGGATAACAGGGGAGGTCCCTGAAGACTGGAGGATAGCCAATGTCACTCCGGTCTTCAAAAAGGGCAAGAAGGAAGATCCGGGTAATTATAGGCCTGTCAGCCTCACCTCTGTCCCTGGAAAGGTGATGGAACAGCTTGTGCTGGATACCATCTCCAGACAACTGGGAGAAAAGGAGGTTATTAGGAGTAGTCAGCATGGGTTCACCAAGGGGAGGTCGTGCTTGACCGACCTGGTGGCCTTCTATGATGCTGTCACATGCTGGGTGGATGGGGGAAGAGCGGTAGATGTAGTCTACCTTGATTTTAGAAAGGCATTTGATACTGTCTCCCACGACATCCTTATAACAAAGCTGAGGAAGTGTGGGATAGACGAGTGGACAGTGAGGTGGGTTGAGAACTGGCTGACTGGCAGAGCGCAGAGGGTGGTCATTGGTGGTGCAGAGTCTTGCTGGAGACCTGTAACTAGTGGTGTCCCCCAGGGGTCTGTGCTGGGTCTGGTCTTGTTCAACATCTTCATCAATGACCTTGATGAGGGGACAGTGGCCACCCTCAGCAAATTTGCTGATGATACGAAGTTGGGAGGATTGGCTGACACGCCTGAAGGCTGTGCTGCCATTCAGCGAGACCTGGACAGGCTGGAGAGCTGGGCAGTAAGAAACTGGATGAGGTTCAACACAAGCAAGTGTAGGGTCTTACACCTAGGGAGGAATAATTGCATGCACCAGTACAGGCTGGGGGATGAGCTGCTGGAGAGGAGCTCTGCAGAGAGGGACCTGGGCGTCCTGGTGGACGACAGGTTG
>NW_011136903.1:0-1032 GCF_000146605.3 Meleagris gallopavo
CCTGCAGCACAGGTGATTTGCCTTCACCTGTGCTCCCAGGGCTGACTCATTGCTTGCCTCAGGTGATCAATCAAAGATTCAGGCTGTGATTCAGCAGCCCCATACACTCCACCCCTTCACGGTGTGAACCAATGATTAGGTTGACTAAAAGGGTGAGCTTTCCCTAATACAGAGATCCAATACACCGCGATGCTTATACAATTTCATCATGACACATGTTGGTAAATTTCAAGATGAGTGACGATTGGTGAAAGTTGACTTCCTTCTATGGGCCAGCGCTCGATGATGTTACCGGAGGCATACGGTCATGAGGTGCAGGTCCGTCCTATGTTCCATCAGTCCCATGCAGACCATCACCGAGTGTTACACATGATCTGACAGTAACACTGGAACGTTTTGATGACATTTCATTCCTTCCGGTGATCCTGAAGGCTTAAAGACTCACGGGGAGAAATACAGATGTTTAAGAGGAACCAGGAGGGGAAGGTCTGCCCTCCAGGGCAAAATACAGGCCGTGTTTCTATCCTAGGAACACTTGTGCTTGTACAGGGGCACGTCCCGGCCGCGTGTACCACACTTTCTGGCCGGATGTTTGCGGCTGCATAATAATATCAGGCACCAAAGGAGGTGTCCTGATCTGCCATAGGGACATGATGGGAGTCCCTTTAGCAATGAAAATCGGAGTGTTGACCACAACATCAGTAGGCCATGTACCTATTACTGGAGGGACTACTGAGCCTCCCACCTCCAACAATCTCCCCCAAGGGGCAAGTAGGCCACACCACTTGGGTCCTACCTGCACCTTCCATAGCCATTTTATCCTGTGGGTGCCAGGATCTAAATTCTCAGGGGCAGGGAGCAGATTATTTTCATTACCAATCTGGGGTCTTACCTGATGATCAGTGCCCGTAATTTGGATCCTAAGCGGGGTAGCCCACGTTGTCTGCAACATTCTCAGGGCACTGGGTCTACCATCTCGGGGTCTTTCATTCAGGTCTCGCAAGGTTTCATACAGTCTCTTTGTCCACCCCT
>NW_011136904.1:0-557 GCF_000146605.3 Meleagris gallopavo
GCATTAGGGATATAATTAATGCTATTGATAGGGTTGAAGTTACAGTTAGTTTAACAGCAGTGTTCCGCACTACAATTACAACTAGGAGCACTTGAAAGAAACATGGCATTATTTTAATGACAGCATTTAGGATAAAGACATTTATAATACTGGCTTCACGGTTCGATTTACAGATACGCTCCAGGTTAAAGTAATTATCATCAGAGCTCCCATTAAGCTATGGCTTCAGGCCAAAGTTGACATTAACGCTGTCTCCCAGCCAATGCCAAAGAGCCAAAGTCAAGCAGAATACCCACAGAAAACCACAGCAAAGGCAAAGCAAAGCAGGCAGCAAAGGCAATGGAAGGGCAAAAGCAAAGGGAAAGCACAAGCAAAGCAACAGCAAGGAGAGGGCAACTGGGAAAGCCAAAACAGGAGGCCAACAGAATGCAGCTGGGAAGGCCAATGCAGAAGGCCAAAAGACAACAGAGTACAGAAATAAAGGACGATGGCCGAAGAAAACAATGGAAAGAGAACGCCAAAAACTGAAATGCTGAAGAGAACGACGCAAAAGAAAG
>NW_011136905.1:0-559 GCF_000146605.3 Meleagris gallopavo
AAATTCTTACGCGAACGGGCTCATGACACTGAGAGCCCATTAAAACTGAGAAACAAGGGACCATCGGGAGCCATCGAAGGATGAGAGGGGGAAAAGGTATTATCTGCAAAATGCCAAGGTTGGAAGTTACATATGAAGCAAGGGAGAACGTAAATAAATGGAACAGGGAGCAGAAACTAAAGCAAATATACATATATATATATATATTTAAAATAAGCTACAGAAATTGATTTTGCTTGGGTTTGTCAGGCACTCAGAACTATGCCACACACTGTGCACAGGGGTGGATGTGGAAATGCATCGTATTGCGTAGCTACAAGTCTGGGGGTCTGTACTCTTAGTGAGGAATCAGAGTCACCACCACACATTTGAAGCCCAGAATCATCACAGAATCAAAGATCTGGAACTGGGAACCAATCACCGAATCTGACATAACAGAACTTACACTCACAGGAGCTGCTATCCTCGTAGCGTCCTCATGCAGTCCTCAGACTAGAATCCCAGACTGCAGCAACCCCGTAACAACCCGGCAGTATTGAATCACCGCGTTTCGTTTCCT
>NW_011136906.1:0-480 GCF_000146605.3 Meleagris gallopavo
GTTCACTCGTCGGAGAAAAGCAGCCGGCTGAAGTGGCTCGTTCTCGGCTAGCGAGAAACACGAGACCGCTGCTGACAGCTCAAAGCGGCGTTCGGGGAGAAGCAAGATTTCTCGGCCAACTACGGCAAAGTCTCCGGAGCGGTTCAGCGCGAATGCCGCTTTCTGCGCGTGAGAGAGAAGGAGTGCGATTCCGATGCCGACAAGTGCGAATTCAGCGTCCTGCACTACCTGCGAGTGGGGGTTTTTTCTCCGCAGTCCTGAAAGGATCTCTCCACACTTTCTGAAACGCTCTCCCTGAGAGCACTACATCTGTCGCTCCTCGAACTTGCAAATGCCGTATTAGAGAGGGTTTTCCCTTCCACTCTCTTCCTCTCTGAATGCAGATGTGTAGCAGTGGAAACCTCACTAGAATGAATTGTGCTCGAAAAAAAAGGCAGACAAATAGTATTCAGAGGTAAGCGCAGTGCATTCTGCATGTAG
>NW_011136907.1:0-595 GCF_000146605.3 Meleagris gallopavo
CCAACCCCCCACCACCAGCACGGCTCCGCAGCAGGGAATGCACACAGCTTCACGCCGCTCCGCTTCGCCCTGTCCTTCCTAAGAGACCAAAGAAGCACTGATTGAAATTGGTACAAAGCACAGCAGCGTCACTTTAAAACGCACGTTGTGTTTCGTTGTCAGGGCTATTACAGCCCAAAGGTTGTCATAAAGTTCGTGTAAAGGAGGATAAAACACAGACGTTCCACACACAAAAGCAAAGAGGAAAGGCTGCGAGGGGGTTTCCCAATGAGAAGTACGATTCCAGAAAGGGACGCGTACAGAGAACCCAGAGGGACAGCGAGGCACAGGGAACAATGACTGCTACAAACCAGCGGTAAGAGGGAGAATCCACTGCCAGGAGTGTCTCACAGTCCAGGGATAAAGATTCACAGCACTGGCTGCAGGGTTGCGTTTTAATTGAGAACGCTAATTCAAAACAGCCTGGATTTCTGAGCTACCTGTACTTTTAGTAGGGGGGATCGCTAAACGGTGCTGCAAAAGAGGGCTGCAACAAGGGGTGCAGCAGTGGGGGCTTGTGCACAAAGGAAGCGATGCAAAGCCTCGTGCAAACCGG
>NW_011136908.1:0-585 GCF_000146605.3 Meleagris gallopavo
AAAAGGAGGTTATCAGGAGTAGTCAGCATGGGTTCACCAAGGGGAGGTCATGCTCGACCAACTTGGTGGCCTTCTATGATGCTGTCACATGCTGGGTGGATGGGGGAAGAGAGGTAGATGTAGTCTACCTTGATTTTAGAAAGGCATTTGATACTGTCTCCCACGACATCCTTATAACAAAGCTGAGGAAGTGTGGGATAGACGAGTGGACAGTGAGGTGGGTTGAGAACTGGCTGACTGGCAGAGCGCAGAGGGTCGTCGTTGGTGGTGCAGAGTCTGGCTGGAGACCTGTAACCAGTGGTGTCCCCCAGGGGTCTGTGCTGGGTCCGGTCTTGTTCAACATCTTCATCAATGACCTTGATGAGGGGATAGTGGCCACCCTCAGCAAGTTTGCTGATGATACGAAGTCGGGAGAATTGGCTGACATGCCTGAAGGCTGTGCTGCCATTCAGCGAGACCTGGACAGGCTGGAGAGCTGGGCAGTAAGAAACCGGATGAGGGTCTTATACCTAGGGAGGAATAATTGCATGCACCAATACAGGCTGGGGGATGAGCTGCTGGAGAGGAGCTCTGCAGAGAGGAGGG
>NW_011136909.1:0-904 GCF_000146605.3 Meleagris gallopavo
AGACAAGCCGTTCCGTAAGGAGCGCTGGGTGATGCTGACTGACGCCATCCCTTGTGAGCGTGCTCTATAGAAAGCTGCCCTCTGTGGGAGCGAGGAAACGAAACGCGGTGATTCAATACTGCCGGGTTGTTACGGGGCTTCAAATGTGTGGTGGTGACTCTGATTCCTCACTAAGAGTACAGACCCCCAGACTTGTAGCTACGCAATACGATGCATTTCCACATCCAGCCCTGTGCACAGTGTGTGGCATAGTTCTGAGTGCCTGACAAACCCAAGCAAAATCAATTTCTGTAGGTTATTTTATATATATATTTATATATATTTGCTTTATTTTCTGCTCCCTG
This sequence comes from Meleagris gallopavo, assembly GCF_000146605.3. Taxonomy (NCBI): domain Eukaryota; kingdom Metazoa; phylum Chordata; class Aves; order Galliformes; family Phasianidae; genus Meleagris; species Meleagris gallopavo. The sequence continues at coordinate 345 of NW_011136909.1, forward strand.
ATCCATTTATTTACGTTCTCCCTTGCTTCATATGTAACTTCCAAACTTGGCATTTTGCAGATAATACCTTTCCCCCTCTCATCCTTCGATGGCTCCTGATGGTCCCTTGTTTCTCAGTTATAATGGGCTCTCAGTGTCATGAGCCCGTTCGGGTAAGAATTTGGGAGTGGCGTTCACTCCATGAATCTTATCACCGTTAGTGTCCCTAGTTGCTATCATGCAGACTCCACCAACCTCCAACAGATAGATACAGCTACAATATACACCCCTAAGGGGGAAGCAGGAATGCGTTTTTGATGAGCATAGATATGCTGTAGTAGATGTAACAGTGACTTAACAAGACTGGACATGGCTGGATGCACTTGGTTGTTTTCCACATAGAGGACAGGTTACACACACCTACAGCACACAGCTCTCCTGCTGTGTCGTGAGGATCAGAGCGAACCCCATGGCTGTCTGAACTCTTCCAACCACAGAGGTAAGGTTCCTCAGCACAGCTGGATCCACTCTTAGTCCCAGACGCGTTCAGGAGTTTGTGCCTAAGGGATCTCTTTTTTCCT
>NW_011136910.1:0-507 GCF_000146605.3 Meleagris gallopavo
TATGGTATCAACAGAATTTATAAGGAGAGAGAATGTGAAATTGATGGTGGATCGGCCTTACCACAACGCTGAGATGAGAAGCACAGGCAGAGAAGCGCAAGCGAAGCAGTGCAGGCAAAGAAGAGAGCATCAGGTGACCTGGCCGGGAGTTAGATTTCCTCGCTGACCGCAAAGCCCCCTGGGGAAACGTAGCTCTTCTTCTCCTCTGGACAGGCACCTGGAACTTGAGCATCAGCAGTCAAACCCCCAGTGCATTGCATGATGTTATTATGTGGAATACTGATAATGAAAAATCATGAAACCATGACAGGGTGCAGCCCAGGATACGGTTGGCTTTCTGGGCTGGAAGGGCCCATTGCTGGCTTGTGTCCAGCTCCCACCCACCAGTACTCCCAGGCCTTATGGAGCAGGACTACGCTCAGTCCTTTCATCCCCTAGCATGTTTTGGTGGTGGCTGTTCCCTCATCCCAGCTACTGACCCTGCACTTGGATCTGTGCCCACTGCTT
>NW_011136911.1:0-691 GCF_000146605.3 Meleagris gallopavo
CCCTGGGCAAAAACAGTACCACGGAGAGGGTTGCCCTTTCCAGAAGCTGGAAGAACCCCAAAACTGCTTTTTCCCAACATGTTCTTTACATGTACAACAGGGACTTTATCTCCGTCTACAGTAAGTAGGGAGCTGGATTGGGTAGGACCATCACGATTGATAGATCCTCTGGTATTGACTAACCAGGTGGCTTCTGCCAAATGCTTCTCCCAGTGCTTAAAAGTACCGCCTCCCATTGCTTTCAGCATAGTTTTTAACAACCCATTGTATCGTTCAATTTTACCAGAGGCTGGTGCATGGTAGGGAATATTGTAAATCCACTCAATGCCATGATCTTTGGCCCAAGTATTTACAAGAGAATTTTGGAAATGAGTCCCATTATCTGACTCAATTCTTTCTGGGGTACCATGTCGCCACAGGACTTGTTTCTCAAGACCTAATATGGTATTTCGGGCGGTAGCATGGGGTACTGCATAGGTTTCAAGCCACCTAGTGGTTGCCTCCACCATAGTAAGCACATAACATTTACCACTGCGAGATCGTGGCAAGGTGATATAATCAACCTGCCATGCCTCCCCATACTTGTACTTTAGCCATCGCCCTTCCCCCCACGTGTGGTTTCATCCTTTGGTCTTGTTTGTATTATGGCACATGTTTCACAATCATGAATAACCTGTGCAATAGCGTCCAT
>NW_011136913.1:0-973 GCF_000146605.3 Meleagris gallopavo
ACCTTTTCCCCCCCACATAAGACCTTTTCACCCAGAAATGACAGTTCTCTTAGGAATACCTCCCAATTCCCCTTAATCTGCTACACTACACTCCGCACTATGACACTTTCTCCCCAAACTAGGACACTTTCTCCCAGAAAGGCCGCTTTTTCCCCCCAAAGTACACCGTTGGCTTCCAAAAAGAACACATTCTCCCCAAGAAATACCACCCTTCTCCAATACAATGACATTACCTCCCAGTAATGCTACCTTGGGCCCAAACATTGGACAGCTTCTCCCACAAGTACTACTTTTCCATCCAAAAGAGGACATCTTCTCCCCAAAGAATGCTATTTTCTCCCGGAAACAAAGCAGCTTTCTCACAAATGGGTGGCATTTTCCAACCAACTATGCTACTCTCTCCCAGAAAGAGCACTTTTCTGACAAGTACCTTCCCTTTTCTCTCAAAAATACTGCTAGACACTCCTCAACAGGACATTTTCTCCCATCTACACCCCGTTTTCTCCCCAAAGGACCCCTTTCACACCAAAAATACCACACTTGCCCTCCAAGAGAAGTCAGTCTTTCCCACAATTGTCCACTTTTCTCCCACGTACTTGTCATTTTCTCCCAGAAATACCACATTTCACTTGGAAATTGGGCCTGTGCTTCCAAAAAGATGGTATTTTCTCCCAGGCATACCTGTTTTCTTCAAACTACCGCACGTTTTCTCCCAAAAAGACTAGATGACAAGACCAAATTGGACACTTGCAACCAAGAATAGGACATCTTCTCCCACAAATACCACTTGTCTCCCAAGCATAGGACATTTTCCCTAAATGCTATGGCAGTTCTGCTAAGAAATACTCCTTTCCTTCCCTAAATGGGACATATGCACCCACAAAGACCACGACTCCGAGAAATTCCTCCCAGTTCCTCCCAATTACACTCCATTACATTCCTCATCATGACACTTACTCCCAGACTTTTGGCA
>NW_011136914.1:0-624 GCF_000146605.3 Meleagris gallopavo
CTTAGTTAGCTTCCTCAGCTTGTTCTTTGTGTCCTGTCTAAACTAAGGAGCTGGATGATGGACTAGTCTGAAATACTGACCAGTTTCCTCTGTGAAAATAAAGAGTCCGACTTCCAATAAGACCCCAGAAAAGGGAACTGTTACTGCCTCTTGCAGCAGAAGTATTTTAGTACTGAAGAGGCACTGTGAGGTGGAGGGCATTATAAGGTATTTCTAGGCAGCGCAATATGTGGACTTATAGCTGTGAGTCCTGGTACAGAAGATTCTGCTATCTTACATACACTGCTGTATTCACACATCTCCCAAAAATACAGTGACCTCCCCAATGGCTGAGAAACAGGATGTCAGCTATCAATTGGCTCTGCAAAGTGTTCTGGAATTCATTCTGAATATATTTTTGCTTTCTATGTAGGAAAAAAAAAAAAAAGTATAAATTACTCATTTTATGCTGTATTTGTACCTTAGTTGTGTTTGTAAATGTTTTGTATTTTTGAAACAATCAAAATAAAAACAAATGGCATCTTTGTATCCACTTGAAGTGTATGACTGGTGACACTTTAAACATGCATGCTTTTTATAAAGAGTTCCAAGCAGTGGTTTTGCCTTTATGTTACTGTAGTAATT
>NW_011136915.1:0-638 GCF_000146605.3 Meleagris gallopavo
AGCTGCTCGTGCCTGTGAGGCCTCCTCCCGGGCACACCTTCCATGTGGAGCTGGACGACGCGGAGGAGACAGCCACGAGCAGGTCCTGTCTGCGCGTGCAGCTGGAGTGCACCTGCACGAGGGAGCGGCTGCTGGGGGACATGCTCTGCTTTCTGCACCACGATCAGGAGGAGCTGAGGGAAAAACAGGGGCCCAGCTTGCTTGACACCTTCTGCACGGGCTCCTATCTGCACGTGGAGAAAAGCGCGCTCTGGCTCCAGGACCAGGTGAAAGCAGCCTGGAGGCATCTGCCTCAGTCGCGTGACTGCCGCCTGGAGCTGCTGCCCTCCCACCGCTCATGCAAGATCCGGCTGACCCACCCCCTCCAACTGCACCTTCACCATCGAGATGACTCTTGGGGTGCAGCTTGATGAATCGGACACATTCCTGAGCATTGAGTAGGCTCAGGATACGTTGCTGTGATCTTTTCTGTTTCCCTCTTTCAAAGTATGCCATTCTCTTACTTAAATAAATTGGATACCATTGTTAACACCAGCGCTCCTCGTGTAAGAGTTTTCTTTTTTGTGTCTATAACAGAAATCAACACTTAGGAATAGTTTTGCTTTGAACACGGCTTTTTTTCAATCTGTCATTTATTG
>NW_011136916.1:0-1187 GCF_000146605.3 Meleagris gallopavo
GGAAGAGAAAGCTCTGGAGATAGCTCATGACAGCCTTCCAAGACTCGAAGGGAGTGCATAAGCAGGAGGGGGCAACGGCTGTTTAGGAGGGTGGATGGCTATAGGACAAGGGGAAATGGTTTTGAAGTGAGACAGGGGAGGTTTAGGTTGGTTATTAGGAGGCAGCTTTTCACGCACAGGGTGGTGACGCACTGGAATGTGTGCTTGAGAATCACTTCCAGGATGATCTGCTCCATGATCCGTGACCAGCACAGAGGTGAGACTGACATGCTGGTAGTTCCCCGCGTCACACTTTCTATCCTTCCTAAGAGGTGTGCTGTCACCTTTTTTCTCCTCACCAGGGACTTGACCTGACTGCCTCGACTTCTGAATTGAGCCTTTGAGAGTGGCTCGGTGACTGCAGCGGTGAATTCCCTCGGAACTCTGGGACTCATCTCGTTGGGACCCAAAGACTCGTGGATGTTTGGGTCCTCAGGTGGTCCAGAACCTGATCTCCCATGGCAGTGTGGGATGGGAAGGGGTGTGTGGGACTGAGGAAGCAATGGCAGTCCCCACCTCACCAAAGCAAAGCAAAGATGAGGGCTGTGCATAATGAGCAGTTCTCAGACAAGATGGAAGCCAAAATGGTGTTGGGTAGCTGAGCCTTCTCTGGTGGTAAGCAACATGGTGCACAGAGTGCAGCCATGTGCTCCGAGCAAGGAGCACAGGTTTGTGCAAGAGGCCCGGATGCAGGGCAGTGCCTTCATGACTGTATTGTGTCCAACAGGGTGGCAGCAGAGCTGCGGTGCTCCCAAGTGCCGTAACAACTGCACGGAGAGATGTGTTGGTCTCTGTGGAAACAGCAAGGAAGTGGAATGTGCATTTCCCGGCATGCCCCGGAACCTCACTTTGCTGACTGGTCATTGTCTGCCCAGCAGGTAAGGGCGATGCACAGCCGCCAGCGTTTACCCATTCCAGAGCCCGGCACAATAGGGTTCCCCCAGAGCTCTGAATTGCGCTTCATGGTGCCCAGAAGGCTGCCTATCCTCTTCGTTCTGTGTCCTGCTTGTCTCTGGTCTTGCACTGTTTTCACTATTACATTCTCTTCGTCTCCCTATTTTGTGTCCTTGCCCCATTCTCTTGGCCTAATGACCCCTTGGCTTTGTGTTGCCACATTCATGTCGGCATTCAGTTTTGGCGTTCCCTGC
>NW_011136917.1:0-486 GCF_000146605.3 Meleagris gallopavo
TACAGCTATCCGGAATCTCGCTGCTGGATCTTTCCCACGCATGTCTATCCCAAGGCCAAAGGTAGTATTAATAAGATTATCAGCCTTGTTAATTGTTATTGTCACTGGGTTACATTGTAAGGATTGACAGTTTGGTTGTGCAGTCCCTTTAAACATGCTTATTCGATCTTTCAATGTATGTGCCCATGGAGCATCAAATATTCCAGGTATATATGTCCAACCTTGATGGGCAGTTGTCCACCATACATTATTCCATCTGTTACAGGGGAATCCCTTATTATACCCGGTTCAGGACAGAGATATTTATTTTCATTACTCAGTTGTCGTTGAGTACTTAAACTTCCACAGGCTATTACCTGGCAAGCATCAAATGTAACAGTCTGGGGTACTTCCTTTCTTGTAACGTTTACCCAAATCTTAACAGGGTATCCCCTAATCCCCTCTGGAGGTCATTCTTTTTCCAAGCCATCACTTGACTAAAGCTTT
>NW_011136918.1:0-803 GCF_000146605.3 Meleagris gallopavo
AAGTTCGAGGAGCGACAGCTGTAGTGCTCTCAGGGAGAGCGTTTCAGAATTGGGGAGAGATCCTTTCAGGACTGCCGGAGAAAAAACCCCCCACTCGCAGGTAGTGCAGGAGGCTGAATCGCACTTGTCGGCATCGGAATCGCACTCCTTCGCTCTCACGCGTAGAAAGCGGCATTCGCGCTGAACCGCTCCGGAGACTTTGCCGTAGCTGGCCGAGAAATCGCGTTTCTCCCCGAACTCCGCTTTCAGCCGTCAGCAGCGGTCTCGTATTTCTCGCTTGCCGAGAACGGGCCACTTCAGCCGGCTGCTTTTCTCCGACGAGTGATCGGGTTACTCTCCGCACATCGGAAGGGAGCGGTTTACACTTAGCCTTGGCTACATGCAGAATGCACTACGCCTACCTCTGAATACTATGTCTCTGCCTTTATTTCGAGCCACAATTCATTCTAGTCAGGTTTTCCACTGCTACACATCTGCATTCAGACAGGAAAAGAGTGGAAGGGAAAACAAGCTCTAATAAGGCATTTGCAAGTTCGAGGAGCGACAGCTGTAGTGCTCTCAGGGAGAGCGTTTCAGAAAGTGGGGAGAGATCCTTTCAGGACTGCGCAGAAAAAACCCCCCACTCGCAGGTAGTGCAGGAGGCTGAATTCGCACTTGTCGGCATCGGAATCGCACTCCTTCGCTCTCACGCGTAGAAAGCGGCATTCGCGCTGAACCGCTCCGGAGACTTTGCCGTAGCTGGCAGAGAAATCGCGTTTCTCCTCGAACTCCGGTTCAGCCGTCAGCAGCGGTCTCGTGTTTCT
>NW_011136919.1:0-522 GCF_000146605.3 Meleagris gallopavo
CCTGTGTTCATTTCTCAAGCTGTTTTACCTTCCTGTCTTCTCTGATCTGTCTGTATGTCAGTTACAGTATTTGTGTATTTGTGACATGACCATTGGTGTACTCTGTCTCTTTCTACACGTGGGTGCCTGAAAGTTGCACAAGTTACTTAGTGGACAAATCTGTTGTGTGCAGTATTAGACATGATATAAACAGACAAAACTGCAACCATAAACTGAAGGTTGGAAAGTAGCTTGTTGTTTTGTTGGGGTTTTTTTGCACTCTGATAGTTGGGGGCTAGAAAAGCCTCACGGAACCTTGTGTGTTCCTTGACATCTGAAGCACTCAGTCTCAGCAGAGCAGCACAGCACAGGCAATTCCCCAGCCATGTGGGAGGGGTAGTGTCAGAGGATGCTCGAAATATGGGTTCATGGCTGTCTTCTGTCATCCTGTCTCTGTGCTTCCCTGGCCCATCCCTGCTGCTTTGGATTTTATGCTGGTTTAGAACTTGCACGTGCTTTGATATTACTTGTCCAGAAGTTGTT
>NW_011136920.1:0-602 GCF_000146605.3 Meleagris gallopavo
GAAGGCTTCTCTGAGAGCCGCCGCTGCACGTGCAGAGGTGAGTCCTTGTGAGCACAGACACGGCTCTTGTTGTTCTCAGTGCCTCTGTCTGTCCGAGATGGAAGAGATTTCTCGAGGGAAGTGGTGTCCTGTTTCTACACGCGCCTTGTTTCTTTCCAGTGCTCCGCAATCAACAGCCTTGTGGAGATGATGCAGGAGCTGCAGCTGAGGGACTGAGAGGAGGAGCGTCAGAAGGCAGCGCTGCAGTGCGCGGCGTCGCAGGGCTGCGCTGCGAGTGCCGCCCACCTCGGTCAATAAAAACCAGTCACAATTGGAGATTGACAAGGAGCACACAGCCCGATTTGTCCAGCGGCACTCAGTGAGCTGCTGCACCACCTCCTCGTTATTCGTCTCGCGGCGCTCGCTCAGAACTCCCACAGCTCCATCAGCGAATGCTGCCGTCTATGGATGCAGCGCAGGCAGCAGTCCTTTGCACTGCCCACAAGCAGACTGTCTGCAAAGCGCGTGCAAAGAGCTGCGAGTAACAAAGCCTGGCCACGAGAACAACGCCATAGGGATTGCTGAGTTTCCCAGGGCAGCTCTGAGTGTTTTTTGCTTTTATG
>NW_011136921.1:0-588 GCF_000146605.3 Meleagris gallopavo
GGGAGAAGTTGCGTTTCTCAGAGAGAGCTGCGGAACAGAGCGAAGTTGAGACTCGGGCATTCCGACCAGAACAGAAGTGGCACAATCGCACGATGGCGAGGCCAAGATGCGGGCTGGGGAGAGCCCAGCACAGCACAGAACCCACGTGTGACCTTGTGCGAGCGCCGCCCTCCTGTCTTCTCAGAGCAGTACAGGACGTAGCTCCAAACAGCAGCTCGGTAACAGACCTCACGTCGTAGCAGCAGCGTGGGGAAGGTTGTGAGCCTGAGATGCTCAGCCAGTGAGTTCCAGGGGAGACGTGAGCTGTGCCAGACCCACACTATGGGATGGAGTGGATGTCAGCGGCCAGGCCTGCCATGTCTCCCTCGTCAGTAGGGGCTGCGTGCCCATCACTGCAGGGATGAACAAAGTGGTGCTTCACAAAGGTCTTGGCCGGAGTACCTGGGCAGCTGGCTGCCTTAGTTGGAGCCCTGATGGCAGGGCCGTGACGATGGCAGCGTCAGTGTTGCTGTGTTCTCCTCGTCACAGTACTCTGAGTTTTGAAGGAAGCCCTTCCCTTCCCTTCCCTTCCCTTCCCTTCCCTTCCCT
>NW_011136922.1:0-432 GCF_000146605.3 Meleagris gallopavo
CCATGTCAAATGGAACATCTCTCCAGCTGTGCAGCAGAGGACACGAGCTTCCATGCTCTAGTCATGATCTCCTCTCGGCCTCTGGCTCTCAACACAAAGAACAAGATGCAAAGCAGTTGCATCACAAACACTCCTTTCATCCTGTCCAATAAAACAGCCAACAATGACGGGCCCGCTCTCCTGCCCTCTTACCTCAGCCTCTGCACACCATCCTACTCTCCTGAGCATTAGGCTGGCACAGGGATGCAGCTCTTTCTAGGCTCTCCCATGCAGCCCATGGCACCAGTACCTGTATGGCACATGGATCTGAAAGCATTCTGCCTTCTGTGACATGCCCATGCCGTCACAATGCCAGTTCCCTGTACCACCTGCCCATCATGCAACAATCCTACGGTTCTTCTGACTAAATATCTCTGCACGGATGTCCATGTC
>NW_011136923.1:0-594 GCF_000146605.3 Meleagris gallopavo
CTTCTCCTTGCTGCTTTGGGATCCTGGTGTGTGATTGTAGACTGGGCAGCCAGTTGTCAGGGTAACTGCAAATGCCTTGGCAAAAAGAAAAGGTCTCCTTTTGGAAACGTCTCATCTGGCACGGCTCACGCGGTGTTGGTGACCAAGTGTTTGTTTTCCTGTAAGTCAGGAACCCTTCCTTTCTTGACTGTATTTTGTATTGCTTTTCACTTGTAGTTTTCCTCTTTTTCAACCCCCTCTGCCATTGTTGTGTCCTTCTCTCCAGCCGTGGATTCGACTCCGAGCAGATTCCTGACCTAGCCCAGGACAGCTATGGCTGTGACATTTGCAGCGTGAGCTCCCTCTGCAAAATGAACTTCAGGGAGCTCCCAAACCCTCTGCTGACCGTATGAGAAGTGCTCAGTGAGTACAAGGCAATGTCTTTCATTTACCTCTTCCCTGGGCCTCTTGGCATGGCCTGCCACGTACACATACATCTGCACACCTTTTCTGGTCTTCACTCTGCTAAGCTGGGTTTTTTATAGAGATCCAAAGGGTGAATCTGTCAAACAGAATGGTTATTTTGACATCATCTTCCAGTGGCTAGGATAGCCA
>NW_011136924.1:0-430 GCF_000146605.3 Meleagris gallopavo
ATGCGGTTGTGGCAGTTGAGGAAGGGTTCAGCTTTTCGCTGCCCGCTGATTTCTACTCCACGAGCAGCCTGGGTGCCAGCCAGCTGCCCACCTCTCCAGCTTTGCAACTTTCGACCCAGGTCTGGTGCCACGGCGCCAGCTGAGCCCCTTCCAGTCGCTGCAGGTCCCTAAGGAAGAGCGAGATGACAACACACGATGGGAATGTTTCTCCTTACAGCTGTGCCTAGAAGCAGTGCCTTGCCAAAGGCTCAGCACAATCTGCTCCATAAGCCTCCTATTGGGCTATCCCAAAGGAAAGGGCTTCAGATCTTCCCGTCCCCTTCCAGCCCCTTCCCTTCTGCAGACAGTTCCGCACACGGTTCCTTTCTGGACTGGCACGGTGCTGCAGGCACCCAGCAGCTGTTTGCCAGATGCTGCTGTGGAGCAGGGA
>NW_011136925.1:0-933 GCF_000146605.3 Meleagris gallopavo
CTTAAAACACCCACCGCATGGATGCAATTAGCACATAGCCCTATTAATTACAGCCATCCAGCTTCAGATCCTCCAGAAAAGCAGAGCTCACAGCTCTGAAAGAAAGCAGGAATCACTCACCCCATTCTAAGGGCTCACCCCACACCCCAAAGGAAGCAGTCTCCAGATTCACATGCTGCTCTTACACCTAGCAGCCCTTCAGCGCACTTGCCATCCCCCAAGAAGAGAAGATCACAGCCCTGAAAGAAAAAAAGAAACCACTTACCCCATTCCAAGGACCAATACTCCCCCACACTCTCAAGTGAAGGAAGCAGCTTCCAGGTCCAAATACCTACCAGCCCTTAAGTACGCTCAGGGTTCCCTGCTAAAAAAGAGAGAGAGCAGCTCCACAAGGGAGGAAGAAAAAAAAAATAAAAAAAATACACTCACTCCATCACCAAAGAACAAGGCATACTCCAAAGGAAGCACTCCCCAGGTTCAGATGCTGCCCCTACTCTTCCCAGCCCTTAAATGGGATCAGGGACGGGTGGAGCCTGGCTCTGCCCCACTCCACAGCCAAACTGCCCCCAGCTGTGCTCGCAGGGCTGCACCCTGCCCCAGGTGCGGGTTCCACAAAAACAGGAGGGCAAGGGAATGCCCAGGCAAAGGCAAGGGCCAAGAGAACATGGAAGGAAATGCCAAGGATGACGGCCCAGACAATACGGCAGGGAACGTTAAAACTGAATGCCGACATGAATGTGGCAACACAAAGCCAAGGGGTCATTAGGCCAAGAGAATGGGGCAAGGAACACAAAAATAGGAGGACAAGAGAATGTAATAGTGAAAACAGTGACAAGACCAGAGACAAGCAAGACACAGAACAAAGAGGATAGGCAGCCTTCTGGGCACCATGAAGCGACAATTCAGAGCTCGTCGGGGGAACCCTATTGTGCC
>NW_011136926.1:0-667 GCF_000146605.3 Meleagris gallopavo
CAAGTTGCTCAGAGTCTGAGCCAGGCTCACCTTGAAAGGGCCAGCACATCCACCATGTCTCTGGCAACCTGTGCCACTGCCTCAGCACCCTCACTGTACAAGACATTTTCCTTAGATTTCACCTCCATTTTCCCTTGTTCTTTCCTTTAGGTATTGAAAGGCTGTTACCAGGTTCCCTTGGAGCCTTCACTTCTCCAGGAGGCTGAACAGCCCCAGCTCTCCTTGCTTACAGGAGAGGGGTTCCATCCTTGGGTTCGTGTTTGTGGCTGTACTCTGGATGCACTCGCACAGCTCCATGTCTCCCTGCACTGAGGACTCCACATCTGGACGCAGCACTGCAGGTGAGGCCTGACCAGCGCAGAGCAGAGGGATGGGGATCTCCTCCCTTCGCCCGCTGACTGCGCATCTTTGGATGCAGCCCAGGATACGGTTGGCTTTCTGGGCTGGAAGGGCCCATTGCTGGCTTGTGTCCAGCTCCCACCCACCAGTACTCCCAGGCCCTTATGGGAGCAGGACTACGCTCAGTCCTTTCATCCCCTAGCATGTTTGGTGGTGGGTGTTCCCTCATCCCAGCTACTGACCCTGCACTTGGATTTGTGCCCACTGCTCAGCCTGTTGAGGTCTCTGTGGATGGCATCCCATCCCTCTGCTGTGTCACTGCCACCCC
>NW_011136927.1:0-898 GCF_000146605.3 Meleagris gallopavo
CTGTGAGCGCAGCTTCCATCTGCCCTGCACCGAGGACGGGCAGTGCATCACCCAATACTTTGGGCAGCACAGGTAAGGGCTGTCAGCAGCAGCCAAGCTGCCGTTCCTCCCTGTCCCTCCCAGGGAGGAACCCGCAGCGACACCTCCCAGCATCCTGCCAGAGCCAGAGCCAGAGCCAGAGCCCAGGCCTGGCGCTCTTTCCTGGTCCTCTGTGCTCCTCACAGCACTTCTCACCACGCCCGTCCCTTCTGTCCTCCTGCGCAGGTCCTTCTGCTGGGAGCATCGCCCTCAGCAGGCAGCGGAGGCAGCTCCGTCGCAGAACACCATCTGCGTCATCTGCCTGGAGCCCGTGGGGGACAGCACGTCCTACCACACCATGGTGTGCCCCGTGTGCAAACAGGCCTGGTTCCACCGGGCCTGCATCAGGGTAGGAGCCCTCCCCTCGCCCCGTGGGCACGGCTGGTGCTCAGCAGCAGCCAGCCCCGCTCACGCTCATGCTCACGCTTGTGCTTCTCCTGCAGAAACACGCCCTGCACGCTGCCACCATGCGTTTCTTCTGCCCCGTCTGCGGAGGCAAAAGGCGATTCCGATCCCAAATGACCACGCTGGGGATCCAAATTCCAATCAGGTTGGTGTCCTTCTGCCCGGCTCTGCAGACGCTCAGGCACAGGTGCTGTGCCTGCCCACGAACTGCCCCGGCAGGCCCAGCCCCTTGCCATCCTGCAAGCATCGGTCTCAGCTTCACGGAGCAGCTGGGAATGAGCTCAAGGAGGATGAACGGGGGGTGCCCTGGATCTGCCTCACGCCTGGGGCACCGGGGGACTCATCTCATTCCCTCTCTTCTCTGGCAGGAGACCATCGTTGGTGGGACGACGCAGCATACCAGTCGCTGCGAGAA
>NW_011136928.1:0-743 GCF_000146605.3 Meleagris gallopavo
GGGGAACAGAGGGTGAAGGGTTTGGCAGGAACTGGAGGGAGGAATTGGGAGAGAGCAGAGGGAGGGTATTGGGGCTGCTTGGCAGCATGGGGAGCTCCGTCCTTCAGGATTTTGGAGGAGGCAGCACAGAGGAGATGGAGAGATCCATGGGTGCAGGATGTGGGGTGCAGGACATGGAGCTGGGGACCCCTCCCAGCACTTAGGGGCGGCCTCTGCCAGGCAGGGACAGACGTCAGGGTTCCTGCTGAGCTTGGGGACAAGGACACAGACACACAGAGCGTGGCTTTGCTGAGGTCTTTCTTGATCACTGGAGGATGTCAGTGACCATCAGGGTCTTCATTCTTCTTCAGAGGACTCCTTTGGTCAGCAGAGGATGTCAGAAGGTGTCTCTGACCATGGAGAAGCCTCGTCCCTGCAGGGTTTGTGCCCCAGGACTTTGGGCAGGAGGAGGGCTGTCAGCAGCCCAGGGCGGGATGTGGGTCCCCTGGGGACAGCAGCCACAGCCTTTGTCCCATCTCACAGTGACCCTGGGCCATCCGTAGGACAGCTCGAGACCCTCCTCCTCTGCACAGCCCCCTCAGAGCACGAGGGAAGGTCTGGGGGTGGCAGTGGTCCCCCTGGAAAGGGGTAGGGGGATGGTGCCCTCCATCCCCTCCATCCCCAGGCCCTGACGCCCAGTGCTCAGGGCTCCAGAGAGCCCCCAGGGTCGCTCAGTGTCCCTGTTCCAGTGCCACGCTTATTGT
>NW_011136929.1:0-580 GCF_000146605.3 Meleagris gallopavo
ATCCGTATTACATCCTGCCTTCTCATCGCAGCCTCTGCTGCCTACAGAGCAGGTATATTTGGATACTGGAAAGCCTGTGTAGCTCTGTTGCCTGAGGAGTGTTTTGAAGACAATTACCAACCCGGGGCATTTTTCATTTCTGCTGTAATCGTATAATATTTTACTTCTCCTGAAAACCTTCTCCACTAGATTACAGAAAGCCCTACACAGTAGGGACTGTATACAATTTACTCTCCTGTCTATTCTGCTTGAATGATGAAAACTGTCTGAAATTTGCTTAGATTCCTATAGGCCTAAAATGCAACTTCATTTTCTGCTAAGTACTTTTGGAAAACTTATTTAAGCGTAGGAAAAAAAAAAACAAAAAAAACCAATACATTCCTGCTATATAATCCAATCAAAGCCTGCAGCAGAGAACTCAACTGAATAAAAATGAAAATGGAGCAAAAATGTCACTGTTGATTTGTTTCCTAGATCCCATGAGCTGGTAAAGTCAGACTACAAGAAATCCACGTGGAAGCAGTAAAGCTGTAAGTAATTTGGACTGTAAGTTCTTACAGACAGAAACTGACATTATTTG
>NW_011136930.1:0-379 GCF_000146605.3 Meleagris gallopavo
CTGATCTTTCGAGTTTCCTTCTTGTAAATAGCTTCATCATCCATGGCAGACGGCCAATGCTTGATCTCTTGATGCCATTTAGTTTTCTTTAATCCCGTTTTAAGTGAGAAACCTACTAGATGATTTGTTAAAATGGGGAAAGCTATGTCATAGTGTCAGTTAGGACGGTGGCAGCTGTATATAAGTAAAAAAAAAGTAACCCAAACAGCTAGAATTGGCAAAGCTCCAGGGAACTTAGGCTAACAGTGGCTGTCCTGATGCCTGAAATGCAAATAAACTGGAGGTGGCACCAGGAAGCTTCATCTTTGTCCTCCATCCCTGGCCTTCAGTTCCCAGTGGGAAACCACTATACCTGCTGAAACGGTGCTATTTCCCAAAT
>NW_011136931.1:0-851 GCF_000146605.3 Meleagris gallopavo
TGCACTACCTGCGAGTGAGGGTTTTTTCTGCACTGTCCTGAAATGATTACTCCTCACTGTCTGAAACGCTCTCCCTGAAAGCACTACGGTTGTCGTTCCTCAAACTTGCACATGCCTTTTTAGAGCGTGTTTTCCCTTCCACTCTTTTCCTCTCTGAAAGCAGATGTGTAGCAGTGAAAAAATTAACTAGTATGAATTGTGGCTCGAACTAAAGCAGAGACATAGTATTCAGAGGTAGGCGTAGTGCATTCTGCATGTAACCAAGGCCAAGTGCAAACCGCTCCTTTCCGATGTGCACACAGGAGCCCGCTCACACATCGGAGAAAAGCAGCCGGCTGAAGTGGCCCGTTCCCAGCAAGCGACAAATACGAGACCGCTGATGACGGCTGAAAGCCGCATTCAGGGAGAAACGCGATTTCTCGGCCATCTACGGCAAAGTCTCCGGAGCGGTTTAGCGCGAATGCCGCTTTCAACGCGTGAGAGCGAAGGAGTGCGATTCCGATGCCGACAAGTGCGAATTCAGCCTCCTGCAGTACCTGCGAGAGGGGGGGTATTTTCTCCGAAGTCCTGAAAGGATCACTCCCCACTTTTCTGTCACGTGCTCCCTGAGAGCACTACATCTGTCTCTCCTCGAACTTCCAGGTGTCTTATTAGAGGGTTTTCCCTTCCAATCTTTTCGTCTCTGAATGCAGATGTGTAGCAGTGGAAAACCTGGCTAGAATGAATTGTGGCTCGAAATAAAGGCAGAGACATAGTATTCGGAGCTAGTCGAGTGCATTCTGCACGTAGGCAAACTAAGTGCAAACCGCTCCTTTCCGATGTGCACACAGGAGCCCACTCACACATCGGAG
>NW_011136932.1:0-514 GCF_000146605.3 Meleagris gallopavo
ACGGCCGCATTCAAACTGAGGGCTAACACAGGAAATGGCAAAGGTAGATCCTTCTTCTTTCAGGCTACAGAAACTTATTTCACGTTTTTTTTATTTAAAAAAAAAAAGATCTTTTACTCCTCAAGAGGGATTTTTGTTCCGCTCTCGTGACTTTGGAGGGGTTTGGGACTGAAGTTTTCTCTTTTAGATCCGCGTAAATGCGTTGTTTGTGAATTCTGAGCGCTCTGAGCCGGGATTTTATTACTGTTTCTTGGTTAAAAAAAAATATTTCTATAATTATTATTATGGATAATTGCTATTTCGGCATACTTTTCATATTCGAAATTAACGCTCAGCCATTTGAAGGCTGAAGGATCTCTGAATCTGGTCTCCAGACTCCCCATAGCCGCGAGGTTCGCTCTCAGCTGTTATCCCCCTCTTGCATATCCTTATCGCCTTCAAAACCCAGCGTGAAAAGAAGAGTGAATATATCCAAAGTAAAGCACACTGCACACCACCTGGAAACCGTGATAGG
>NW_011136933.1:0-485 GCF_000146605.3 Meleagris gallopavo
GGGCTAGGACTCTTTGCCTAAGGGATTGCTTTCCTTAAGCCCAGCTGGTCACAGCACCACAGACAGCATCCTTCTGAGGGCTGAGCTGGAGGGGAAGTGCAAAAACCCACACGGGACCAGTGTCCCATCAAAGCTGGATGAGGCTGTGTTACTAAACACGGGGCGACATGGGCTGCTAAAGCATGTGGGGGGACAAAACATGGCACGTACCTGGCAAGAGATCAGAACAACTTAGAGAAATCCCTTGAATCTGCAGCCGTTCCTTGTCACTTTGCTCTGATCTTCCACGAGCAAAAGCTGCACCAGGCCAGCAGGCAGAGGGGGGAGAGGAGAGAGAAAGAGCCAGTCAGTGAACTTGCACAATTTAGCCAAGGCGACAAGGGAAAATCCAGGGGACAAATGCCACCTTTAGGGATTGTTTTGGAATGCATGGACTGGGTGAAAATTACATCTGATGGTCAAGAGTAGGCAATATCACAGAATCA
>NW_011136934.1:0-346 GCF_000146605.3 Meleagris gallopavo
CAACAGCGTTCAAGAAAAGTTTAGACGTCGTGCTGAGGGACGTGGTTTAGTGGTGAATACTGGTGGTAGAGGATGGTTGGATCAGGTGGTCTTGGAGGTCTTTTCCAACCGTGGTGATTCCGTGTGTTTTGATGCGTTTGCATTTGTCTCTTCTAAAAGTGTATTGCGACTAAAAACCAGTCCACGTCCCAGCTGGTTTTCAGGGTACCACATTTCCCTTTGAAATGCTCTTTGAAATGAAATTTCCTCCTCTTGCTCTTAGAGAAACTGAACGCTCACTTTAGAAGGAAAACAGAGAACAGGCGTCTGCTGCCAAGCTCCCTGGAAATGCCGGTTCTCTCTCCCA
>NW_011136935.1:0-695 GCF_000146605.3 Meleagris gallopavo
AGCTTTTCCATGACAGGTGCAGCGTAGACACCGCTAAGCTGTTGCTTGTGCCTGAGCTAACTATAAGATAGTGGCTCAAACCTGAGAGTTAGGTGGTAGTGATGGGAAAATAAGTTTCAGTGCCTGTTAATACCTATCAGGCTAGGTAGATCTGCCAAATATTAAGGGTAAATTGCCCAGTGAACCAGTGTAAGTAGCTTGAACTGATGGTTCTTGCCAGGCTGGGGCTTCTGTCATAGACTCTCCTGTTAGCAGTCTCTGTGAGAGGTGCTCCTCTCTCCTGTCAACTCTAGAGAGGGGCACAGAGCTGAGCTTGACTTGAGTCCATACTCCTCTGCTTATAAACGCCCAAACACACTGACAGAACGTAGGCGCTGGCACGGCCTTAAATTTCCTTGCCTGGGTTTGGTCAGGAATGACTGACTCTATCCTTCTATGACTCTCCGCTTGCAGGCAAGGTGGACGTGCTTAGAGACAGAGATCCACGGCATTTCAGGAATCGGGCATATCTTCCCCCCAGACCATCTTGCTACTTGCTGCAGCCACAGGGTCACAGTCAGGGTCACCGCAAGCATTTAACAATGAGCTGCGGTAGGTGGTGGTGGTCTGTTGCACTCCACGGAATGTTCGCCTGACAAGCCGAAAGCCGCTGTGTCTGCTTTGGCACTCCAGGTGCTCTTGCCTCTGCTAGGGCA
>NW_011136936.1:0-685 GCF_000146605.3 Meleagris gallopavo
GCTACACGGGGTGAATTTATTGGGTCAGTTCCTGGGCACGGCGGCACGCTTGGTGCAGCTGATGGCTGCGGCTGTGCTGTGCTGGGGCTTGGTGCTGCAGCGTGGCACTGAGTCAAGTTGCATCTACTTGTCTTCAGTGACAGTAGCAGTAACAACAACCAGCATGAATTGAGGCTTGCTTTGTGAATTGCAGCACGGCATGCTGGTTGGTGCTGAACACTTGCCTCTCTTGTTTTCCAGGACACTGGAGTACTTGATGAGACACTTGGCTCGTCTAGCTGAGAGCTCCTCCGTCACAAACATGCACGCTAAGAACTTAGCGATTGTGTGGGCTCCAAACCTCCTAAGGTAAACTTCTTTTTCCGTTTCAACACAACGCTTAGATCTGTTCTCCAGTAAAATAAAGCAGTCCTCCCTTTTTCTCCATCAAATGTGCTCTTCTCCTGTAAAACCCCGTAGTAAGTGGCTGACAGCAGAGCAGGAGCCTGGACTGTTCTCCAACCCCACGGGCACAATTTCTAGATGACCATTCCTGCTCTCTTGTTTAGATGGGACTGGTGTGTCCTTGATCAGCCAGGAGAACTTCTTCAGTGGCATCACCGATTGCCCACTGCGCAAGTCTCCAGAGCCCAATTTGACAGCTTTGGGCTGCAACAATGCAGACTTGGGGGAAACGATCTTGGAG
>NW_011136937.1:0-303 GCF_000146605.3 Meleagris gallopavo
AGAGACAGCATCAGGTAAGTGAAGGCAAGGTCAGAGGAATGGCATGGGCAAGGAGACAAGGGAGGCAAAGCAAGGCAAGGCAAAGAATGGAAAGCAAAGGAGCAACTGAAAGCAAAGCCAACAAACATACTCTGAACAGGAAAGGAATGCTTGCAGCAAGGAACAAGATCACGCAAAGAAAGCAGCTGGAAAGACAAAGAATACACAAATAGGAAACAAAGACAATGCAATGCAAACAAAAAAACTCAACTACAGAAAAAAAATAAAATAAAAAGAACAAAAACAAAACAAGGAAATAGAAAA
>NW_011136938.1:0-485 GCF_000146605.3 Meleagris gallopavo
TTGATCAGGTTGGTCAGTTCCAATGCTCTCATCCTCCAGTTCAGCTCGGAGCCTGTCTCATTCGATTATGAGAGTATCTAGCTCAGATTGGAGGGTGTCTTGTTGAGATTGAAGACTGTTGAGTTTGGATTGCAGGGAGTCTCTCTCAATTCGGAGGGCATCTCTCTCAGATTGGAGGCTGTTTCTCTCGACCAGGATACTCTCTCGCTCATTTTGCACTGTTTCCCTGAGACTCTCCTTTTCAATTTCACAAACTCTCTCCCTCTCCAGGATAGTATTGAATAAGGCCCGGTAAGCATTAGCCAGGCCCCAAATAATTTGGGCCTCCTCAGATCTTCCTGAGCCACGACATTCCTGTCTCAAATATCTTTTTAAATTTTCAGGGTCTTTCAGGTGTTCTGGAGTAAAGTTCCATGACACCGAAGATTTCCATCTCTCTAAAGTCTCACCCAGGCCTCTCCACATTCCCTGCCACTCAGTATTTA
>NW_011136939.1:0-693 GCF_000146605.3 Meleagris gallopavo
AGAATGCAAATCATCCCAGATAATGATATGGGTGGTCTGCTGGCTTCCTGCGCAATTCTGTTTCATTTCTGGCTTTATGCCATGTCACTTCCTGAATGAAGGCATCTTTTGGGAGGCATGAAGGGAAGCCCAAGCATTTCTGCACAACAAACACCAGTGAGAGCAACAGACTCATTTCATGTGCTGCAAGAGTCCACAAAGCCAAGGCGGAAGATGTCAGCCTAGGTCATTCCTGAAGGTTTCTTAGGGGCTCTTCTGGGAAGAGGTGTACCAGCTCCTGAGTATGACCTTCTCCCGCTTGACCCTTCTCTTGGGAAATTCTGCTGCCCTGTTTTGTCTCCTGCCTTTTGTCTCACTGATCATGGAATGGGGCACCAAGTCGCGCAGAGTCCTCTCCAGACCTCAAAAAAAAAGTCTCAAGAGCAAATGCTGTTACAGGAGGGCTATTTTAATAAAAAATGACGGGAGCCATACAGACAGCAGGTAAACCATATACCCTCCCAGGTGTGGGGAACGCTGATTTAGACTCAGGACTAAGAGGATTATTCCCATGTTTCGCTGTGTAGATCCTGCTCCAAGGCATCAGAGCTGAGGGAGTTCATACAGAAGCCCAGCAAAAGCCAGCAGGATCACGGAATCACAGATTGGCAGGGATTGGAAGGGACCTCTAGAGATCATCTTCAGAGGAACTTA
>NW_011136940.1:0-836 GCF_000146605.3 Meleagris gallopavo
CTAACCAGTGACCACAACAAGAACTAACAGAAGAGAAGAGATGTTTCCTTGGGCATTCAGGTGAAAATCATTCCTGACTGCTTTTTCATTCACCAGGAAAATCCGTTTCTCATAATTTGAAGCTGATAGAGTTTGGGCTCTGTGCAAAGCCAAAGGTAAGAGTATCTTAAATCAAATATAACGTGCCCCCAAGTAATGCATGTTTGACCACAGTGTGCAACAGGAACTTGCCCAAACACCCTACATTCAAGCTGTTTTTGTGGTTGAGATGCAATTGCATCTTGCTTGGAAGGGCCTTAGCTGTGTGAGAGTGAACAGAACAGAGAGTAGACAGTGCTTGCACAGACAGTTCATCTTAGTAGATGATCAGCTAAGGAAAATAATGCATCATGCCAAGGCTACCTAAGATAAGTGAGCAGCTTGGGATCTGTACACTGATACAATAGTCATCTATTGTCTTAGACAATGTTTGCTTAGTGAGGTCACCTACTGAATGAAAGCAAAATCCACGATGAATGAGAATATGCCCAGGAGAAGAAGCCTCTGAGGCTTCTGGAGTGTCACTAGTAGAAAACACAAAGTCTGTTAAAGGAGATGTTTCTATTTCCTGTGTTATTCCAGGGAGGCCTTGATTCCCACCTGAACACATGCTGTGGAAGCCCAGCAAATGCAGCACCAGAGCTAATCCAGGGCAAAGCGTATATTGGCTCAGAGGTATGAAGGCCAGTGTTTGTTGTTTGTTTGACACCTCTCCCCTCTTTCCCTCCCCACAGGGCGTTGAAAGGCAGTGGAGCTCAGGTACCTCACTTGGTTTCCCTCCTGAATTCTGCTGGGTT
>NW_011136941.1:0-444 GCF_000146605.3 Meleagris gallopavo
CGTTCTTTTTTACCTAGGTGATTGTTTAGCAAGGAAAGGTTGGAGATGCTGTTTGCTAATGGAAGATGGCGAGAGGAAAATCAAGGGAAAGGCCCGCTGTGCACAGCTGCCGCATCGCATCTGCACCGCTCTGCCCTGCGCAAAGGAGGAGCAGCTCAGCAGGCTTGGCCTGGGCCGTGGAAGGGAGCCTACGGACACCTGGACCGACCCCAAAGGAGCTGGTTCTGCAGGTTGGTGGTTTTCTGCTGTTTGTCTCACATCCTGTTGCTCCGGGGTGGATTTGTTCCTGATCAGTGCTAACAGGAAAGTTGCGCGGCATTTTTGTTCAGCTGTCCCAGTGCTTCGATCCCTTGCTGCTGGGATGGGGCTTTGCAGGAGGATGCACGTGCTGATGTCCAGCCAGGCTTTGGGGATGAGTCTGCGTAGCAGGGTATGTCTGGCAGG
>NW_011136942.1:0-832 GCF_000146605.3 Meleagris gallopavo
GATCTGTATATATTTTGAGGTGACTGTAATTCAAGGAACTTCCTTTGTGGAAGGGCAGCAAAGAAAAGCAGTCTCACTTCGAGTAATGGGCAGCTTTCATTGGGTTTCCCTAGCAGAGAATGAACAATCATGCTTCATCTAGTGGCTTTTCTTCAGTCCTTCCAACTCCATTTAGAAAGTAACTATGAAATGGTAAAGAAATGCTTTAGCCAACAACACCCAAAATCCTATAATCACCGTATCATCTACGTTCTGAGCCAATATGCAACAGTGCTGAAGATATCTCAGCTTGTCAGCAGGTCCTTCTTGCCTCTGAAGAGAACCTGCTATGGGAGATTCTGCCACAGAGAGCGTCCTGCTGTAACTCCACAGAGGGGGGCTTCCCTGTCTTCCAGGGGCTGGCAGGCATGTCATGGTAGGTTGGAGGAGAAAGGGGTGTCCCACAGTACTGTCCACACAACTCCTTTTCTGCTCTGGGAGCACTATGAAAAACCCTTTCCTCTCACTTGCTGCTTGGCCTGTGTTCTTCCGTTGAAAATGTGGGCAGCAGTGTCCTCAGGAGGCCCAGCAGGAAGGATGCACAGAGCAAGAGCTGTGTCGCTGCAGCCTGGGACTGGGGAAAAGGCATGCTGCCGGTGGATGAGAGCAAAGCCCTGAGAGTGAGGTGCTAGGAACAGCTGGGTGGAACCTTCGCAGCAGCAGTACCTGTGGACAACACTACATGCATGGTCTTCAGTATGCTCAGAATCTGAGCACGTAAATCACAGCAGGTTTCTGGGCATGTAAATAGGAAGGCTGGAGAACAAAACGTGACAACTCGAGCACAAGCAGG
>NW_011136943.1:0-876 GCF_000146605.3 Meleagris gallopavo
AAAAAGGGCAAGAAGGAAGATCCGGGTAATTATAGGCCTGTCAGCCTCACCTCTGTCCCTGGAAAGGTGATGGAACAGCTTGTGCTGGATACCATCTCCAGACAACTGGGAGAAAAGGAGGTTATCAGGAGTAGTCAGCATGGGTTCACCAAGGGGAGGTCGTGCTTGACCAACTTGGTGGCCTTCTATGATGCTGTCACATGCTGGGTGGATGGGGGAAGAACAGTAGCTGTAATCTACCTTGATTTTAGAAAGGCGTTTGATACTGTCTCCCACGACATCCTTATAACAAAGCTGAGGAAGTGTGGGATAGACGAGTGGACAGTGAGGTGGGTTGAGAACTGGCTGAGTGGCAGAGCGCAGAGGGTCGTCGTTGGTGGTGCAGAGTCTGGCTGGAGACCTGTAACCAGTGGTGTCCCCCAGGGGTCTGTGCTGGGTCCGGTCTTGTTCAACATCTTCATCAATGACCTTGATGAGGGTATAGTGGCCACCCTCAGCAAGTTTGCTGATGATACGAAGTCAGGAGGACTGGCTGACACGCCTGAAGGCTGTGCTGCCTTTCAGGAAGACCTGGACAGGCTGGAGAGCTGGGCAGTAAGAAACCGGATGAGATTCAACAAAAGCAAGGGTAGGGTCTTACACCTAGGGAGGAATAATTGCATGCACCACTACAGGCTGGGGGATGAGCTGCTGGAGAGGAGCTCTGCAGAGAGGGACCTGGGCGTCCTGGTGGACGACAGGTTGGCCATGAGCCAGCAGTGTGCCCTCGTGGCCAAAAAGGCCAATGGCATTCTGGGGTGCATTAAGAAGAGCGTGTCCAGCAGGTCGAGGGAGGTGATCCTCCCCCTCTACTCTGCCCTGGTAAGGCCTCATCTG
>NW_011136944.1:0-574 GCF_000146605.3 Meleagris gallopavo
ATCTTGTCTGAGAACTGCTCTTTATGCACAGCCCTCATCTTTGCTTTGCTTTGGTGAGGTGGGGACTGCCATTGCTTCCTCAGTCCCACACACCCCTTCCCATCCCACACTGCCATGGCAGATCAGGTTCTGGACCACCTGAGGACCCAAACAGCCAGGAGTCTTTGGGTCCTGACGAGATGAGTCCCAGAGTTCCGAGGGAATTCACCGCTGCAGTCACCGAGCCACTCTCCATGGTATTTCAGAAGTCGAGGCAGTCAGGTCAAGTCCCTGGTGAGGAGAAAAAAGGTGACAGCACACCTCTTAGGAAGGATAGAAAGTGTGACGCGGGGAACTACCAGCATGTCAGTCTCACCTCTGTGCTGGTCACGGATCATGGAGCAGATCATCCTGGAAGTGACTCTCAAGCACACATTCCAGTGCGTCACCACCCTGTGCGTGAAAGCTGCCTCCTAAGACCAACCTAAACCTCCCCTGTCTCACTACAAAACCATTCCCCCTTGGCCTATCGCTATCCACCCTCCTAAACAGCCGTTGCCCCCTCCTGCTTATGCGCTCCCTTCGAGTCTTGGAA
>NW_011136945.1:0-867 GCF_000146605.3 Meleagris gallopavo
TACATAAAATATCCTAGGGACATTTCTGAAATTATACTAACAGTTCATTTGGAACTGTGTTCCGAGGAGAGAAATACATCCTGATTTTAGGAACTCAGGGTTAATTGCATATTCTAGTAAGTGCCTCATGTGTCATACATTTAAAAGAGAAGTGCAGTGACCTCTGTCCTCAAAGTTCCCCCTCCACTGTGAGACGTGGAGCCCCACAGCTGCTCCTCTGCCCTTTATTATTTGCAGGGGGCTGGGGGGGGGGCATCCCCCAATCCCTCCTTATCAAAAAATAAACCTTAATTACAAAAGTAAGGGGTGGAAGCCCCGCCCCGTGGGAACAATGTGGTCTGTGGGGTGGACCCTGCGTGACGGTGACACTTGAGTGACGGTGACACCTGGTGACAGTGACACCCAATATCGCCCACTGAAGGTGACAATACTTGCTAGCCTCCTTGCAAGCACGTATTCAAATCCTTTAGTGCTCTTGGCCACGTTGCTTTTGAACCTGGCCAGACCAAACTCCTGGACTGCCCGTGAGACGCCAAAGAGGCTGGAGGAGACCACGGTGACACCAGCGACCCCACGTCACACCCATGCAGACCCCACATGTCCCCGAACTGTCCCCAGCCCCCCTCCCTGTGCCCCTCCTCGTCACCTCTTCAATGACGGTGGCACCGCGCTGCGGTTGTGCCACCATGGCAGGGGGGACGGCGTGGGACAGTCATGGACAGGCAGGGTGACAGCGTCACCCGGCTCCAGGAGCTGCAGGACGCTGATGGGGCTCTCGAGGTAGACGGGTTGCTACGGCCCCAGGTTCCACTGGGTTCCCAGGGTTTGCACTTGGGCCGGAGGAAACCCAGGCATCCGTACAGACTG
>NW_011136946.1:0-702 GCF_000146605.3 Meleagris gallopavo
CAAGCATACAAATGTAACAGTCTGGGGTACTTCCTTTCTTGTAACGTTTACCCAAATCTTAACAGGGTATCCCCCTAATCCCCTCTGGAGGTCATCTTTTTCCAAGCCATCACTTGACTAAAGCTTTCCCTGAAATAAATTGTTGTCAAGATCAAAACAATAAGTTGGTCCCTCCCCAGCATTGTTGTCAAACCTTAGGTTTTTCTAATAATTACCACAACAGTGAAATTCTTTTTAGGCATTAATTCTATATAAGCTATATTACCCCCCTCCCCCAGCTTTCACTTACATATAACAATTTTACTTATTTGAAGGCAAGTTAAAGATTAGTTTAAATGACTTCACAATTTCCTTTTCCTAATTTTTATTCTTTAAAGGTTCTTCTGTGACAACTGCTTCCCATGCCTCAGGGCTAGTAGATGCTTTTACCCGAGTGTAGTGAGTCCATCCCTTCTCAGCCGTCCTCACAGCTGTTTCAGTCGTTAGAAGTACTTGGAATGGTCCTTCCCAGTCAGGCTGTAGTTTTGACTCCTTCCACGTCTGGATCAGGACCCAGTCCCCTCCTTGAAATGGATGAACTGGAAATTCCAGAGGCGGGGTTTGTGCTAATAGTCCTTGGATTCTGAGAGCTGATAAGGAGGAGGATAACCCAAGTATATAGTTTTTAAGTAAATAGCATCTTTAGTTTCAAATTGTGGTATC
>NW_011136947.1:0-932 GCF_000146605.3 Meleagris gallopavo
GAAGCCAGCAGAAGTTGAATCCCCCTCCTACCTGGCAGGGACTCCCTGCGGGGCTTGAGGTGGTGCGTGGCTATGAGGTTTGAGGCCAGGTGAAACACAGGCCACCGCAGAGTCACGGTCCCATCCTCAGTCCGGATGTCTTTGGAGACGGTGTCAAAGGAGCCGAAGGTGGGAATCCAAACCCCTGCAAGTGGAAGAGAAAGGAAGGGCGGAAGGGTTATGGGACGGCTGGAGGAAGAGCCGCAGGGGCTCCAAGGTAGGGACAGAGCTCAGGAGCCCTCTCCCCCTGTTCAGAGGCACGAGCCATGGCATCGCGAATGACTTTGGGAAGGGGCTGCACGGTCCTCTCCTTCCCCTCGCCTCCCAGATGCAGCACAGCAGGCGGGGCAGAAGCAGCCTCATGGGATCCAGAGGCTTCCAGAGAGCGGGATCAGCCGTGAGACACGGCAGTGCCCAGCACAAGTGATCGTGCATTTGCAGGAAAGGCCGTGGGATGCCCAGCTGAGAAACGTGGGGGGAGTTTCCTGCTTTGTGTGGAGGGGGAGACTGGGAGGAAGTCCAGGCTGAGCTGGACAGGGAGAGGAGGAACCCGACAGCCAACACACTTCTAGCCCCAGGAGCTGCTCCGTACGTAGGCGGCCACCGCATCCCAGACGGCAACTCGCTCTGGAGGGCAGAGGAAAAGCAGGTCACACTCTGCATCTGCCGCTTCCCGGCGCTCCTACTGCCTCGGGCCGGGAGGGAGGTGGCAGATGGAAAGTGTCGTGGCAGTCCCCAGCCCCACACGGACGCAGCCCCGAGGCGGTCCCCGTGCTGGGTCTCGCCCGCTCAGCGCCAGGATGGGCTGCAGCACCGCTCCTGTGCTGGCTCGTGGACCCGTGTACCTTTGCTGTGGGTGTCTGTCGGTCCAGAGGCACGCCCCGCTGCGGGGC
>NW_011136948.1:0-571 GCF_000146605.3 Meleagris gallopavo
CTTTACACTGACTCATGGATGGTGGCAAATGCTCTATGGGGATGGTTACAGCAGTGGGAGCAAAATAACTGGACAAAGAAAGAGTAAACCTATTTGGGCTGCTGAATTGTGGAAAGATATTGCCGCCCGAACAAAGAATATGGGTTTGTAAAAGGTGCGCCATGTAGATGCTCATGTGCCCAAGAGTCGGGCTACAGAAGAACAGCAAAATAACCATCAGGTAGACAGAGCTGCCAGAATTGAGGTGGCCCAAATAGACCTGGACTGGCAGAACAAGGGTGAATTATTTTTAGCTCGATGGGCCCATGAGACCTCGGGTCACCAAGGGAGAGATGCGACACATAAATGGGCTAGAGACCGAGGGGTAGACTTAACTATGGACGCTATTGCACAGGTTATTCATGATTGTGAAACATGTGCCATAATCAAACAAGCCAAAAGGATGAAACCACACTTGGGGGGAAGGGCGATGGCTAAAGTACAAATATGGAGAGGCATGGCAGGTTGATTATATCACCTTGCCACGATCTCGCAGTGGTAAATGTTATGTGCTTACTATGGTGGAGGCAAC
>NW_011136949.1:0-1081 GCF_000146605.3 Meleagris gallopavo
TCTTGTATTTCTCATCCTCGCTTTGCTTTGCTTCGTTTTTCATTCCTTGTTTTGTTTTATCTTTTTTTTTATTTTTTTCTGTAGTGAGGCTTTTTGTTTGCTTTGCATTGTCTTTGTTTCCTATTTGTGTATTCTTTGTCTTTCCTGCTCCTTTCTTTGCGTGATGTTGTTCCTTGCTGCAACAAGCATTCCTTTCCTGTTCAGAGTATGTTTCTTGGCTTTGCTTTCAGTTGCTGCTTTGCTTTCCATTCTTTGCCTTGCCTTGCTTTGCCTCCCTTGTCTCCTTGCCCATGTCATTCCTCTGACCTTGCCTTCACTTACCTGATGCTGTCTCTGTGCCTTGACTGTTGTGTTTTTCCTTTCCAGGCTTCTAGAAGTGCAGGCAGCTCTCTAGGCTTTCGTGCAGTGCTTGCTGCATTTGCAGCTCCTTCTCGGTTTCCCAGGTGGGTCCCCGCCTCGTGGGCATCCTTGCCTCTTGCCTTGTGCTGAACGGTCGGCTTTTGCTCTGCTGGCTGGGTGGATCCATGCCCGGTAGCTACCCTTCCCTCCTCCTTGGCATGACTGCCAGTGCTTTGCCTTCCTCCAGCGAGGTGTTTTGTTCCGACTGGCAGCCACAGACTCCTTCTGGGCTGGCGACCCTGCAGGTGCATGTGTGGTGGAGGCAGCAGCATGCCCAGTAGCTACCCTTTCCTCCTCCCGGGCACGGATGCCAAGATTTTGGCCTCCTGCATACTCGGTGGTCATCTGTGCTTTCCCATGACGGTGTGTTCTTTGCATTTTCATGTTGCTGCAGAGGCTGTAGCTGCATGGGTTGATGTTGGTTTCCTCGGTTTGTTTTCCATGTTGTTTTTCTGTGGTTTCTGTCTTGGTTTCCTGCTCCTTCTGCATTGCAATGCATTGGGTTTTTTTCCAGGGTTGTTTTATTTTCCCTTTTGTTTCTATTCTTGGAACTGCTTTTTCCTTTCCTGAGCGTATTCCCCTCTGTTTGTGAGGATTTCAAGTGATTTTGCTTTGCTCTCCTTGGCTTTTTTTTACATACTTCTTTCTTTTCTTTTCCTTGGTTTTTCCTGGTCTTTGGTTT
>NW_011136950.1:0-763 GCF_000146605.3 Meleagris gallopavo
TCAGTGGCAGGTGTGAATGCTGGCTGAGCATTGGTTGAAGCTAGGCAGCCCACCTAGACGCCCACCTTGTGCTCCAATAGTAGGTGAACACGTGTAGTAGAATCATATATAAACTCTGTGTGTGCAACAATAAAGTGAAGCTTGATCACTCATATTGAGTACTGTCGTGCTTCCCCGCTTGAGAACAATCTGATTAGGACGCCATCCGCGGCACATCGCTAACACGGTACGAGTTTGGCACCAGGCAGTAGCAGCCCTGCCAGCTTACAGTGCCCGCAAGAGAAAAGCTGCTCGGCCCACCAGCAGTAGCACTTGTTGCAACCTCCTTCACGTTAATGCATGCTTAATTCTTCTTAACCTGGAGAACTAAACAGTAGCTTCAGAAGAAACTGCTATTAGGTCATCTGAGAGGAAAACCCACTTTCAGAGATGAGCAGACGGAATCCGAAGGGCGTCTTCCTCCTAAAGCTGCTGCGATTTTCATTTTAATTTATACTCAGCCTTTCAGTTTAGTAAGCATCAATACTTCCCTACGGCTGCAAACCACAACCCAGGGGGGATCTGTTTCACACCACGGGTTAACCAGGTGTGACTCGATCTGGACTTACAGGATAATTCCCTGACTTCAGCCTCCCAGAAGCTTGGAGGCACAGCTTTACTTTGGGAGCCGTGTCTGCAAGAGAATTTCTGGGCAGGTCCTGGTGAGCTTTCAAGAACAAACAAATGATATCAGCGCAGTGCAGCTGGCAGTAGACATGGTACT
>NW_011136951.1:0-751 GCF_000146605.3 Meleagris gallopavo
CCTGCGCTTCTCATC
Organism: Meleagris gallopavo; assembly: GCF_000146605.3. Lineage (NCBI taxonomy): Eukaryota > Metazoa > Chordata > Aves > Galliformes > Phasianidae > Meleagris > Meleagris gallopavo. The sequence goes on from NW_011136951.1 coordinate 16, forward strand.
TCAGCGTTGTGGTAAGGCCGATCCACCATCAATTTCACATTCTCTCTCCTTATAAAATTCTGTTGATACCATATTTAGTAAATTACTTTGTTTTACCTCAGATTGTTGCCACTGTTTTCAATTATTTCGGGGTCCCTTATTTTCTTTTTTTCCCGGGGGCGCGGATCCGCGGATCCCTCCGCCCTTCTAGTCACGGAACCGGGCCGAACCAGCCCGTAAACCGTTGACATTCTTGGTGGAGAATGCGGGCAACAGTTGCTTTTTAGCTTTTTGAACAAATCTCTCTCTCCGCTCTCAGACAGCTTCATTGGGAAAGTTTATCTGTTTCACCAGTACTGTCTGAAAGCGTGACCTTGAAAAGTCCAGGCGGACGGCCAATACTCTAGGATATTTGTAAACTTTGAGCCTTGCTATCTTGTTTCTGTAAAAAGAAAAAAAAAAAGAAGAAAAAAATGCTTTCTCTACTGAAACTGCCTTTTAAGGGGCTGCATGCCACTGTCTCTTCTTTCTTAATGCTAAAAACATACTGGGCCTTAATTAAGTTCACCACTTTGCTCTATGGAGCAATAGGTATATATAGCCAATTGAAAACATGGATGGAAATAACTATGTGGCATCTGCATATTATGTGGCATACCATTCCAGAGGGAGCTGCTAATTTTACAGGGTTGGGATTTTTAAGCAGGTTTCCAGCCTCTCCTTTGAATTCTTTATGCGGATTTTCAATGCTCACCTG
>NW_011136952.1:0-668 GCF_000146605.3 Meleagris gallopavo
CTCTGCTGCCATCTGTCGCCTGGCTACAAAATGAACTGAGCGCTGGCAGGAAGGTTCAACCTCTGCTGTGTCCACCTGTGACGCTGTGGCCAGCATTATAAAATAGGAGGCATTCCTTTTGGATGAGCCCTTGCATAGTTATGAAAAATTAAGGTTTGTAATGGCTGGCTGAGTAAATTGGTGGCTGCTAGGGAGGGGCACAACTCTAAAATAACAGCAGTTAGACACTGGTAGCTTTCAAGGCCAATTTAAATAACGTGGCTGCATTGGGTTATTTACTTATTTAATGTTATCTTTCATTGTCGTATTTCCTGAAAAGTCTTCAGGTCTGGCATTCTAGGCTTGATTTTGAATCTGCAAACTCTAGTATTCTCGAGCAACTCCATCCTGTGAGTGGATTAGATTTCATACTCCATTGTAAAACTGCTTTTTAAGAATTGGTATTGCAAGAAATGATTCTTGAGGTCCCTTCCAACCCGGGCCATTCTGTGATTCTGTGACTAGGAAAGGCGTTACAACGGAGGTGTGATAGGTGGGAGGACTGGCAAAGCAGAGAGGTACTATAAAGGAAGGGAAGAAGATTGCTCCCCCCATATCAGAAGATTCCAGGTGCAGAGGAAAAAGCATCACCAAGGAGGGACCGCCAGAAGGAAATCCTTCCCTAGCTG
>NW_011136953.1:0-556 GCF_000146605.3 Meleagris gallopavo
CAAGGGAACCTGGTAACAGCCTTTCAATACCTAAAGGCAAGAACAAGGGAAAATGGAGGTGAAATCTAAGGAAAATGTCTTGTACAGTGAGGGTGCTGAGGCAGTGGCACAGGTTGCCAGAGACATGGTGGATGTGCTGGCCCTTTCAAGGTGAGCCTGGCTCAGACTCTGAGCAACTTGATCTAGCTGTGGATGATCAGCATGGGGGAGTCGGATCACATCGCAAACCTACCTGCATACAAGCAGCGCACCAACATGGGGTGCATGATGTTCATTACCTGCTGGACACATCTCACACCACTGACTGGAGGAGCCCAGGCAATCCTTCAACTCCATCAGGCTGCAAATGAAATCAGAAGAGACGCAGAACATAATTTACAACACAACAAGGATGCACACAATGCCCTTAAAAAACACCCACCGCACGGATGCAATTAGCACATAGCCCTATTAATTACAGCCATCCAGCTTCAGATCCTCCAGAAAAGCAGAGCTCACAGCTCTGAAAGAAAGCAGGAATCACTCACCCCATTCTAAGGGCTCACCCCACACCCAA
>NW_011136954.1:0-528 GCF_000146605.3 Meleagris gallopavo
TCGGTATCTGTTTCCACCCGTCCTTCTCTCTCAAACAGCTTTGCTCTGCTCGGCAACAACAGGGCAGAGGCTCCTCCACTGAGCAGTGGATATCACCTTGCCCTTTTGGGAGAGAGTTTTGTCCCAGTCCCACACCCCCTAGTTCTTCGTAAGTATTGTGAGGGAAGGAGCAGACTGGGGGCTCACTGTATCTGGAGCACAGTCTGTCTGCCGATTCCTCTCTGTCACCCGTTTGCAAGGCGACTGGAGGCCACATGCCCCATAGGGAGCCACAGTTGCATGCTGGGACCTCGGGGCCAATAGGGCCTGGCACCACCAATCAATTTCCTTTTCACAGTCCTTGATGGTCCTCAGCCTCTCCACCTCTTCCCTCAGGCAGGGCCCACCAGACTGAGAAGGTCATTTACCTGGTCGCACCTTACACAGGCGTTGCCTCCATTGCCTGGCACTTCAAGGGCCAGACTCTGGCACTCATTGCAGCCAGCAGCCTGAATGCTAGCGTGCTGTTTTGAGACCTCAGTCTGGGTC
>NW_011136955.1:0-633 GCF_000146605.3 Meleagris gallopavo
GCGGGGAACTACCAGCATGTCAGTCTCACCTCTGTGCTGGTCACGGATCATGGAGCAGATCATCCTGGAAGTGACTCTCAAGCACACATTCCAGTGCGTCACCACCCTGTGCGTGAAAAGCTGCCTCCTAATAACCAACCTAAACCTCCCCTGTCTCACTTCAAACCATTTCCCCTTGTCCTATCGCTATCCACCCTCCTAAACAGCCGTTGCCCCCTCCTGCTTATGCGCTCCCTTCGAGTCTTGGAAGGCTGTCATGAGCTATCTCCAGAGCTTTCTCTTCTCCCACACAAACAATCCCAGTTCCCTCAACATTTCTTTCTAAGAGAGGGGCTCCAGCCCTCCAATCATCTTCGTGGCCCTTCTCTGGACCTGCTCCAAAAGCTCCACATCATTCCCGTGCTGGAGCCCCAGGCCTGGACGCAGTGCTGCACATGGGGCCGCACCAGAGCCGAGTCGAGGGGGACAATCACCTCCCTCTCCCTGCTGGTCGCTCCTCTTTGAATGCAGCCCAGGATACAGTTGGCCTTCTGGGCTGCAAGTGCACACTACTGGCTTATGTCCAGCTCTTTGTCCACCAGGATCCCCCGAGTCCTCCGCAGGGCTGCTCCCAAGGGCTTCTACGCCCAGTTC
>NW_011136956.1:0-785 GCF_000146605.3 Meleagris gallopavo
AGACATGGAGCTGTGCGAGTGCATCCAGAGTACAGCCACAAACGCGAACCCAAGGATGGAACCCCTCTCCTGTAAGCAAGGAGAGCTGGGCTGTTCAGCCTCCTGGAGAAGTGAAGGCTCCAAGGGAACCTGGTAACAGCCTTTCAATACCTCAAGGAAAGAACAAGGGAAAATGGAGGTGAAATCTAAGGAAAATGTCTTGTACAGTGAGGGTGCTGAGGCAGCGGCACAGGTTGCCAGAGACATGGTGGATGTGCTGGCCCTTTCAAGGTGAGCCTGGCTCAGACTCTGAGCAACTTGATCTAGCTGTGGATGGTCAGCATGGGGGAGTCGGATCACATCGCAAACCTACCTGCATACAAGCAGCGCACCAACAAGCGGTGCATGATGTTCATTACCTGCTGGACACATCTCACACCACTGACTGGAGGAGCCCAGGCAATCCTTCAACTCCATCAGGCTGCAAAATGAAATCAGAAGAGACGCAGAACATAATTTACAACACAACAAGGATGCACACAATGCCCTTAAAAAACACCCACCGCATGGATGCAATTAGCACATAGCCCTATTAATTACAGCCATCCAGCTTGAGATCCTCCAGAAAAGCAGAGCTCACAGCTCTGAAATCAAGCAGGAATCACTCACCCCATTCTAACGGCTCACCCCACACCCCAAAGGAAGCAGTCTCCAGATTCACATGCTGCTCTTACACCTAGCAGCCCTTCAGTGCACTTGCCATCCCCCAAAAAGAGAAGATCACAGCCCTGAAAGAAAAAAAGAAA
>NW_011136957.1:0-527 GCF_000146605.3 Meleagris gallopavo
CACAGGTTTGTGCAAGAGGCACGGATGCAGGGCAGTGCCTTCATGACTGTATTGTGTCCAACAGGTGGCAGCAGAGCTGCGGTGCTCCCAAGTGCCGTAACAACTGCACGGAGAGATGTGTTGGTCTCTGTGGAAACAGCAAGGAAGTGGAATGTGCATTTCCCGGCATGCCCCGGAACCTCATTTTGCTGACTGGTCATTGTCTGCCCAGCAGGTAAGGGCGATGCACACCCGCCAGCGTTTACCCATTCCAGAGCCCGGCACAATAGGGTTCCCCCAGAGCTCTGAATTGCGCTTCATGGTGCCCAGAAGGCTGCCTGTCCTCTTTGTTCTGTGTCTTGCTTGTCTCTGGTCTTGCACTGTTTTCACTATTACATTCTCTTGTCCTCCGTATTTTTGTGTTCCTTGCCCCATTCTCTTGGCCTAATGACCCCTTGGCTTTGTGTTGCCACATTCATGTCAGCATTCAGTTTTGGCGTTCCCTGCTGTATTGTCTGGGCCGTCATCCTTGGCATTTCCCTCCATGT
>NW_011136958.1:0-625 GCF_000146605.3 Meleagris gallopavo
TTGTATAATCAGCTCTTCTTTCCATTATTTCCTCCACTTGGATGCGAAAGGGATGTTTTAGAATAATCCTTTCACCTCTTGCGGGAAAGAGGATGCCTGTGCTACTGATGATCTGAGCTTCTGCAAACACATTCTCGTCAAGTCAGACTAATCTTAGTATTGGCCTGCTGTACTTACAAATGGAAATGCTAACAATTCCAGTAGTGGAAGGAAATTATCTTAGTTGCTATGGAACGCTACACTTCTTTAGCAGATTAGACCACTTCTGTTCTGTCAGCACAGCTGGGTCTTTTCTGCAGGTTTTTCACTTCCATTTTTCATGCCTGAAATCCCTGTGAGGTGCTGACAAGTGAGCTGCTCCCATCAACTATGTTGGCATGAAAGCTGTAGCTTTCCTGGACTCCATTCTTCTGTCTTTGCCACTGTGTTTGCTCCAGTTGGTGTCTGCCTTTGTGCTGAGGGACTCTCATTATTTCTCTGTTAGGTGCCTTGATGCTACAACTGAAGAGGTGAGCGAGGTGGTGCCTATTTCTTTGCCTATTGCTTTGGTTATTGCTTGGAATGCGCCCTTGTCTTCCCACTCTTCTACAGGAGAATGTTCAGGGAGATGATAAAGCTGTTCATG
>NW_011136959.1:0-623 GCF_000146605.3 Meleagris gallopavo
GGTTCAGCGCGAATGCTGCTTCTGGGCATGAGAGCGAAGGAGTGCGATTCCGATGCCGACAACTGCGAATTCAGCCTCCTGCACTTCCTTGCGAGTGGGGGTTTTTTTCTCCGCAGTCCTGAAAGGGTCTCTGCCCACTTTGTGAAACGCGCTCCCTGAGAGCACTGCATCTGTCTCTCCTCGAACTTCCTGCTGTCTTATTACAGAGGGTTTTCCCTTCCACTCTTTTCCTCTCTGAAAGCAAATGTGTAGCAGTGGAGAACCTGACTAGAATGAATTGTGGCTCGAAATAAAGGCAGAGACATAGTATTCAGAGGTAGGCGTAGTGCATTCTTCATGTAGCCAAGGCGAAGTGCAAACCGCTCCTTTCCGATGGTCGCACAGGAGACCGCTCACTGGTCGGAGAAAAGCTGCGGGCTGAAGTGGCCCGTTCTCGGCAAGCGAGAAACACGAGACCGCTGCAGACGGCTGAAAGAGGCATTCGGGGAGACGCGCGATTTCTCGTCCAGCTACGACAAAGTCTCCGGAGCGGTTCAGCGCGAATGCTGCTTTCTGCGCGTGAAAGCGAAGGAGTGCGATTCCGATGCCGACAAGTGCGAATTCAGCCTCCTGCACTCCCCTGC
>NW_011136960.1:0-533 GCF_000146605.3 Meleagris gallopavo
AAGCAGATGTTGTTAGCTGTAAAAGAAAGATACCCCTTCAAAGATGATCTGATGCCTGAGAAAAAGAAATGGGCTGATATGGAAGAAGGCATCTGTTATTTAAGAGAATATGCTGTGGTGGAAATGCTACATAGCCCCGATTTCATTCCTGACGGGCCAGACCAAGAGCATGATCCCGAGAGAGTCAGGTGTACACCAAACATGTGGCGTACATTCACAAAGACCGCACCAGGAAGGTACGCCAGCACATTTGCAGCAATGTATGGCAGAGGGGAAAGAAGACCCCTTATAAGTGAATTGGTTAATAAACTTCAAGACTTTGAGTTACATTTAAGCCCTCTGCGAGCTTGTGTTTCAGCCATTACAAAAGTAGCTGAAAAGCTGGACAGAATGGAGAACAAACAAGAAGATATAATAGACAAACTATCAACCGTGCCTGAAGCTGATAAATCCATGGAGGTAACGGATACATCAAATGGGGACCAGAATTCCCAAAAACAGCCTATTGGAGGGGCTGATCAACTTGATTTCCT
>NW_011136961.1:0-546 GCF_000146605.3 Meleagris gallopavo
GGAGGCAGCAGCTGGGGCACGGAGCTGTCAGCAGAACAGGAAGCGCACGCTAAGCGAGGTGCGTGCGGGTCAGACCCACAGCCAGGAACACTTCAGCTGCAGGGCCAGCGCTGGGCCTGCCTACATCCGCCCGGGCAGCTTCTGCCAGCTCCCGCACAGCTTCTCCCTTTGCACTTTCTCTTGGCAGGGGACGAGGGAAAACCAGGCTAACAGGCAGAGACCTGATGCGGGCCGCAGCCTGCCGTGCCTGCCCAGAGCATCGGGAGCGCTACGGCCGTACGCAGGAAGCTTGACTGCTGTGCTAAGACACGGCTAGGAAAGCACTGCTTGTCCTTCTTGCCACCGTGGCTGCGTCCATACGGACTGAGCGGGGCCGTCCTCTTTGTGCCAAACCAGCAGAACACAGCCTGCAGCGCCTGCGTGGGCCAAGATGTTCATTGCGCGCCGCCTGCCACGGCACCCAGCTCAGCTCCTAACAGCACCTGCGATGCCGAACGCTGCACACAGCCTCGCTGTGCACCCAAAGACTTACAACAGCGCCAACAA
>NW_011136962.1:0-430 GCF_000146605.3 Meleagris gallopavo
GCAGCTCCTTTCTGCAGGTGCTCAACCAGTGCTTCAGGCTGGGACTCAACAGATCCCATGCATATGTGAAAGATTTTTTGTTTTTGTTTTTTCTTTTTTCTAGGGAGATTGAAAAAGCCAAGAGGTTCTCTGCCCTTGCTCCTGCCCTTTGTTCCTGCCTCCACCTGCCACCAGCGTGCAGCCAGGAGAGGAGGGGCGCTCAGGAGCACGATGGGAGCCCTTCGTATCTGTTGAGTCTCCTGACCTTCCAGCTCTGCAGAGACATCTCGTGTCTCAGTGACAGTCTGCAGCCCCCACAGCCCCCCGACCCGGCCCCAAAGGCCCGCTGCCTCTCTCCTCCCCCCACGCACACAGATCGGGCCCGCTGGGCACCGGCACCGCTCGTCCCACCAGCGGATTCGTCGCCCGGCCCGCAATGAGTCTGTCAGCA
>NW_011136963.1:0-397 GCF_000146605.3 Meleagris gallopavo
TGAGGAAGGATCTCCCTGGAGATCACTCCTTGTGGAAAAGACTGCGAGCCTACAACATAGGTAAGCGCTTTCCATTTGTGATCCTCTTGTTGCAATAATCTTACTTGCCCAACTTTCCTGGATAGTTCTTAATTACAACATCTGTGTATTCGTTGATTATACATTAGGTTAAATTATAACGTGGGTGCCAAAAATTGTCTCCGTATTAAGCTACCTCATCATCTGTTTTCCACTTCTTTTTGTTCTTTGCAGTAGGCATCGAAGGTGAGACTGAATTGGAAAGTGAACGTGTGACTACTTTGGAAAATCAACCAACTCCTGGGGAGAAAACTACAGCACAACCTCTGCAGGCTCCTTCTGCATCTGCCGTGGGGCCACTGGCAGCAGTGCTGAAGAT
>NW_011136964.1:0-591 GCF_000146605.3 Meleagris gallopavo
GAATGTCGATGTAATTGGAAAAAGAGGTGAGAAGAAAAGGATTGAAGACAAACATTCAAATCCATTCAACTATGTTAATACACTTCTCAACTTCTAGTGTTCTCCTGAGTCTTCTCTCTTTAGTCTGACAACGGTAGTCCTGGAGTGGATTTGATATTCTCCATCTTCTTTTCTTTTATTTATTTGTTTTATTCAATTCATTCATCTCAGTGTTTTCCAGAGCTGTGTTTGCAGGACACAATGCCTTCAGGTGCACGGACACAGACATTGGTGCCAGTGCCAACGCCCTGTGACTAATGCCCAGCATCCACTGCTCTACCTGCTGAATATGCTGAATATGCTGAATAACCTCCTCCAGGTGGCTCCAGCGCTCCTAAATCAATGACCACGCTTCAGGTCATGATTACAGCAGGCAATCTGGACACATGCTCTCGCCACTGCTCTCCAGATTTTCCCCCATCCCCTTGCATTTTGTCATTCAGATACCTCCCAACTATCTGGCTGACGTATGATCTTCAGGGAGATTTATTAATCCATCTCTCCAAACTCTGATGTACTTTTTGATCTACTCCTTAAATGTGATTCTCTCTC
>NW_011136965.1:0-944 GCF_000146605.3 Meleagris gallopavo
ACGCGTAGAAAGCGGCATTCGCGCTGAACCGCTCCGGAGACTTTGCCGTAGCTGGCCGAGAAATCGCGTTTCTCCCCAACTGCCGCTTTCAGCCGTCAGCAGCGGTCTCGTGTTTCTCGCTTGCCGAGAACGGGCCACTTCAGCCGGCTGCTTTTCTCTGACGAGTGAGCGGGCTCCTGTGCGCGCATCGGAAAGGAGCGGTTTGCACTTCGCCTTGGCTACATGCAGAATGCACTACGCCTACCTCTGAATACTATGTCTCTGCCTTTATTTCGAGCCACAATTCATTCTAGTCAGGTTTTCCACTGCTACACATCTGCATTCAGACAGGAAAAGAGTGGAAGGGAAAACAAGCTCTAATAAGGCATTTGCAAGTTCGAGGAGCGACAGCTGTAGTTCTCTCAGGGAGAGCGTTTCAGAAAGTGGGGAGAGATCCTTTCAGGACTTCGGAGAAAAACTCCCACTCGCAGGTAGTGCAGGAGGCTGAATTCGCACTTGTCGGCATCGGAATCGCACTCCTTCGCTCTCACGCGTAGAAAGCGGCATTCGCGCTGAACCGCTCCGGAGACTTTGCCGTAGCTGGCCGAGAAATCGCGTTTCTCCCCGAACTCCGCTTTCAGCCGTCAGCAGCGGTCTCATGTTTCTCGCTTGCCGAGAACGGGCCACTTCAGCCGGCTGCTTTTCTCCGACGAGTGAGCGGGCTCCTGTGTGCACATCGGAAAGGAGCGGTTTCGCACTTCGCCTTGGCTACATGCAGAATGCACTACGCCTACCTCTGAATACTATGTCTCTGCCTTTATTTCGAGCCACAATTCATGCTAGTCTAGGTTTTCCACTGCTACACATCTGCATTGAGAGAGGAAAGAGTGGAAGGGAAAACAAGCTACTAATAAAGGCTAATTTGACTAAGTTCGAGGAGCGACAGCTGTAGTGCTCTCGAGGGA
>NW_011136966.1:0-639 GCF_000146605.3 Meleagris gallopavo
TGTACAAACTGGGCGTAGAAGCCCTTGGGAGCAGCCCTGCGGAGGACTCGGGGATCCTGGTGGACAAAGAGCTGGACATAAGCCAGTAGTGTGCACTTGCAGCCCAGAAGGCCAACTGTATCCTGGGCTGCATTCAAAGAGGAGCGACCAGCAGGGAGAGGGAGTTGATTGTCCCCCTCTACTCGGCTCTGGTGCGGCCCCATGTGCAGCTCTGCGTCCAGGCCTGGGGCTCCAGCACGGGAATGATGTGGAGCTTTTGGAGCAGGTCCAGAGAAGGGCCACGAAGATGATCAGAGGGCTGGAGCACCTCTCTTAGAAAGAAATGTTGAGGGAACTGGGATTGTTTCTGTGGGAGAAGAGAAAGCTCTGGAGATAGCTCATGACAGCCTTCCAAGACTCAAAGGGAGCGCATAAGCAGGAGGGGGCAACGGCTGTTGAGGGGGGTGGATAGCGATAGGACAAGGGGAATGGTTTGAAGTGAGACAGGGGAGGTTTAGGGTTGGTTAAGTTTAGGGAAGGGAAGCTTTTCACGCACAGGGTGGTGACGCACTGGAATGTGTGCTTGAGAGTCACTTCCAGGATGATCTGCTCCATGATCCGTGACCAGCACAGAGGTGAGACTGACATGCTGGTAGTTCC
>NW_011136967.1:0-553 GCF_000146605.3 Meleagris gallopavo
TCCAGACAACTGGGAGAAAAGGAGGTTATCAGGAGTAGTCAGCATGGGTTCACCAAGGGGAGGTCGTGCTCGACCAACCTGGTGGCCTTCTATGATGCTGTCACATGCTGGGTGGATGGGGGAAGAGCGGTAGATGTAATCTACCTTGATTTTAGAAAGGCATTTGATACTGTCTCCCACGACATCCTTATAACAAAGCTGAGGAAGTGTGGGATAGACGAGTGGACAGTGAGGTGGGTTGAGAACTGGCTGAGTGGCAGAGCACAGAGGGTCGTCGTTGGTGGTGCAGAGTCTGGCTGGAGACCTGTAACCAGTGGTGTCCCCCAGGGGTCTGTGCTGGGTCCGGTCTTGTTCAACATCTTCATCAATGACCTTGGTGAGGGGATAGTGGCCACCCTCAGCAAGTTTGCTGATGATACGAAGTTGGGAGGATTGGCTGACACGCCTGAAGGCTGTGCTGCCATTCAGCGAGACCTGGACAGGCTGGAGAGCTGGGCAGTAAGAAACCGGATGAGGTTCAACAAAAGCAAGCGTAGGATCTTACACCTAGGGA
>NW_011136968.1:0-866 GCF_000146605.3 Meleagris gallopavo
CTCCGCAAGGCTGCGCTTCCGTGGAAGGCCTCTGCCATCAGCCTCTTGCACAGAGAAATCTGGAAACATTTGAAGAGCATCTGAGTGGAGGAAGACCTTAGCTCAGTCAACCACCACCTTCACGTCTTCAAGCGTCGTTTCTTAAATTTGCCTTTCCGCTCTGAAATGTTGTGCTTTTCCTCCAGCCAACACAAACTGCAGTGCACTTTCCTCTCCTCTCCTCCATCAAACACACCCTTTCATGCAGCCCTATTCAGATGAAGGTACCCAAACTACAGCTCACAGCGTTCGTACCCACACAGGCTTTCCGTTCCCCCCTTTCTCAGTAAGATTCAATCAAATCCCACGCTCCATCCCTAAAACAAAGTGTAATTTTTCCTTGTCACAGAAACCGGTCACCAATAGAAGCCTCGTCCTGTTAGCCCAACTCAGCAAAAAATCCCTCAAATGCACTATTTTTACAGCCCAAACTAGCTCCTTCTTCAACTGCACTGCACTTACAGAAAGTGTTACTGCTCTCATTCCTGCTGATAGCAGCAAATGGACCCAGGTCTGCCTGGCAGCTCTACATTGCTCAGAGCAAAGCTGCACGAGGAAACAAAACGCTACCAGGTGCGAAAGCTGATGAACACACTTCACTCCTGGGTTGCACAGCTATGAGTTGAAGCACCTTCACACTGTTCGGCCTCTCCAGGGACTTCACACAGCTTTAAGTACCACCATTTAGACACAGACTCATAGCACTGCACAGCCACCAACGGCCGCTGTCGGCCTCTCTATTCCTTCCATAGAGCACTGCCATCAGTCCCTCTTTGCACTCAAGACTCTCCTGTTCTCTCAGGTATCTCCTTTGTTGCACTACGGGA
>NW_011136969.1:0-581 GCF_000146605.3 Meleagris gallopavo
AACAAATGGCTTAGGAGTTGGTGCAAACGCAGGAGTTTTGGTTTTTTTGATCATGGGGCAATTTACTCGGCACCTGGCATGATGGCTGCAGATGGATGCAGCCTGTCTTCACGGGGAAAGAGGGTTCTAGCTGAGGAACTGGCGGGACTTATTGACAGGTGTTTAAACTAGGTATGAAGGGGGAGGGGGACAAAATGACGACCGCTGGGACTGAGGGGCCAGTTCGAGGCTCCAAACAGGACTTGATGGGTGGAGACAGTGGAGTTCAAAGGCTTGGAGAGAGGTGGAGGGATGCTGCTTCTCTTAAGTGCCTGTATACTAATGCGCGTAGCATGGGGAATAAACAGGAAGAGCTGGAGTTCTGCGTGCGGTCGCAAGGTCATGATCTCATCGCGATCACGGAGACGTGGTGGGACAGCTCGCATGACTGGAATGTTGTCATGGAGGGCTATGTGCTTTTTAGGAAAGATCGGCTGGCTAGGCGGGGTGGTGGAGTTGCTCTTTATGTGAGAGAGCAGCTAGACTGTATTGAAATTCTACTTGGGGGAGAGTGATGTAGCAGTGGAGAGCTTATGGGTGAG
>NW_011136970.1:0-749 GCF_000146605.3 Meleagris gallopavo
GCCTTCTTTACTTCCGTCTTCAGTGAAAAGGCTCTCCCGCAGGAATCCCACACCCTGGAGGTTAGTGAGAGGGTCTGGGGAATGGGAGACTTCCCTTTAGTCAGGATAGAGGACGTGCGTGAGCGCCTAGGCAGTACTAAGGTCCACAGGTCCATGGGACCTGATGGGGTGCATCCACGTGTGCTGAGGGAGCTGGCGGAGGTCATTGCCGAACTGCTCTCCATCATTTTTGAGAGGTCTTGAACAACAGGGGAGGTCCCTGAAGGATAGCCTGGAGGATAGAAGACTGGAGGATAGCCAATGTCACTCCAGTCTTCAAAAAGGGCAAGAAGGAAGATCCGGGTAATTATAGGCCTGTCAGCCTCACCTCCGTCCCTGGAAAGGTGATGGAACAGCTTGTGCTGGATACCATCTCCAGACAACTGGGAGATAAGGAGGTTATCAGGAGTAGTCAGCATGGGTTCACCAAGGGGAGGTCGTGCTCGACCAACTTGGTGGCCTTCTATGATGCTGTCACATGCTGGGTGGATGGGAGAGGAGCGGTAGATGTAATCTACCTTGATTTTAGAAAGGCATTTGATACTGTCTCCCACGACATCCTTATAACAAAGCTGAGGAAGTGTGGGATAGACGAGTGGACAGTGAGGTGGGTTGAGAACTGGCTGCCTGGCAGAGCGCAGAGGGTCATCGTTGGTGGTGCAGAGTCTGGCTGGAGACCTGTAACCAGTGGTGTCCCCCAGGGGTCTGTG
>NW_011136971.1:0-303 GCF_000146605.3 Meleagris gallopavo
CCTTTTAAGGGGCTACATGCCACTGTCTCTTCTTTCTTAATGCTAAAAACATACTGGGCCTTCATTAAGTTCACCACTTTGCTCTATGGAGCAATAGGTATATATAGTCAATTGATAACATGGATGGAAATAACTATGTGGCATCTGCATATTGTGTGGCATACCATTCCAGGAGGGAGCTGCTAATTTTACGAGGGTTGGGGATTCTTAAGCTAGGTTTCCAGCCTCTCCTTGAATTCTTTATGCAGTATTTTCAATGCTCACCTGATCACGTTATTCATCTCTGTGAATGTACTGCTCACC
>NW_011136972.1:0-662 GCF_000146605.3 Meleagris gallopavo
GTAAAAAGCAGGCTATCCAGGTGGACTTCAGAATTTACCAGGAAGACCTGAAACATGGACCCAAGCGTGTAATTTTCTCCTACCTTGTGAGTTTTTGAAGAAGTGCTAGTAGTGATGTCTCAAGACACAATAGTCAGAATCCTCCACAGGTTTCAAGCCTGATACTGGATAGCTTTGGCTTGGCAGTTTGACAGGTAGCTAATCTAGCTATCATGGGGCTGGATCCCGGTTTTAATTCTGGAACTGCAGTAGCAGAATGAAAGGCAGCACCTTTCTTTTGGGCCCTGCACAGATGCAGGACAGGTATTGACCTTATCTATCCTCCAGCAAGTCCCCCAGACTTTTCATGTTACCTGAGTGTGAGTAAAGCTCCTATTCCCCTCACATACCCCCATTTAACCTCCAGTCTCAGGAATAAACTAGTCTGCATAGTGGTCTCAAAGACTACCTGACTGGCATTCCCTTCCCTTTTTTTATTCTTTCTTAGGTCACGGGGAAAATGGAATAGTTCAGGCAGGTCAGAAGACTGTTTGGGTTGGCTGCCAAGAGTAAGTGCACTCCTCTGTTGTACGTCCAGAAAGCGTTCAATGTTCTGTGGCATCCCTTTTTATCTGGACATGTGGAATAAGCCTCTCTGCAATTTAGAACTTGAACATCCTTCT
>NW_011136973.1:0-876 GCF_000146605.3 Meleagris gallopavo
GAGTTCTTCTGCTGCCACCTGAGCAAGAATGAGAATTTTTTTGTTGTTTTGGGGGTGGATTTGGGCTGACAGGACAATCCTTCTACAGGCTACTGGTTTCTGCTAAATCAGCAAATTGTATTTTGTTGTAGGGACGGAGCCTGCGCGTCCGTGGAATGGTGCTGGGCAAGGGGGGAAACGGAAAGCCTGCACTGGTAAGAAGCTCTTGTGAGCTGTGGTGTGGGTACCTGCCTCTAAATGGGGCTGCATGCAGGGCGGTGTGTGATGGAGGAGGGAGGAAAGGATGCTGCAGATCTGTGCTGACTGCAGAAATGGGACAGTGTTGAATCAGCAGAAAGGCACTGGAAGAAACTATACTTGAAGACCAGAAATCTGTGTCTGACTGTGCTCAAGTCTTCCTCCACAGAGATGCTCTTCATGTCTTTCTTGTTTCCTTTCTGACAGAAGCTGATGCCAGTGGCCTTCCTCTGAAGCGCAGCCTTGCAGAAAGGCAGGAGGGAGCTACAGACCATGACATGACACCCAAGAGAGGTACAGGCACACAACAGGCATCTGGGTTAGGTGCACTGTCTTTCTAACGAGGCTTTCTGTCTGTTCTTCCCGGGACTGTTCTCACTGCGTGTTGCTTGGGGTCTTAATCCCCGGGATTTACAGTTACCTTCCGTGTGCTGATTTGAAATACAAACCCACAGTTCACCCACGATCCTCAGATCCGTGACCGTGAACACTCCAGATGAGATGCGCTAGCGTTGTGGCCCATTCTGCAGACTGGAAGTAGTACTGCACTCTTGTTATATCTTCTTGCTTCTCCTTTCTTGCCAGAGAGAGGTGCTGAGCCCAATGCACAGATCTACGCGAAAGCGGTGCAGAAAGTCC
>NW_011136974.1:0-846 GCF_000146605.3 Meleagris gallopavo
ATGAAATAGTAAGAAAGTGCCACTCTGGTTTCTAACCCTGATACCCTGTTGAGCAAAATCCCGTTTGAACCTAAATGGTTTAGTGTTGCAGATTTAAATTATGCATGTTGGGCTTGCCCCTTGGACCCAGATAGTAGAGATATTTTGCATTCAAATGGGAGGACCCAGAATCAGGTCATAAAACAACAATACAGATGGACTGTTTGCCCTAAGGTATTTACTGAATCATCTAATTTGTTTGGACACATATTGGAGAAAATTTTAGAATAGAATTTTAGAGTTTTAGGCTCAAGAAGGGGTGGTATTTTACAATACGTAGATGACTTGTTAATATCTTATATATATACAATATATTAACATATATAGAAAATCAAAGGTAAAAGAGGCTACAAATGAATTCTTAAATTTCTTAGGAAGCATGACTAAGCGTGTCCAAAAGTAAAATACAGTATATGGAAAAAGAAGTTAAATACTTAGGACATCTAATCTCTAAAGGTAAACTTTTTGTAACTGTAAGTGATGGTGCTGCTTTGGGAGTCTTAACCCTGAAATGGAAAGATAAAAGAAAACCCACAGCATACCTGTCTAAATTACTAGACCTTTTATCTCAGGGCTTGCTAGAGTGTGTTCAGGCAGTAGCAGCAGCTGCCTTACTGGTGAAAGAGAGCAGGAAATTAACCTTTGGAGGGTGATTTGATTGCTGTTACCCCACACCAAGTAAGGAATATCCTTACTCAGAAGGCAGGGAGGTGGCTAACAGACTCCAGGATACTGAAATATGAAGCCATATTAATTGAAAAAGACAAATTTAACTATAGTCATTGATTCTATCCTGAATCTTGCCTC
>NW_011136975.1:0-593 GCF_000146605.3 Meleagris gallopavo
CAGGAGCTGCTGCTCTGGCAGTCGAGGGGACTGGAAGAGATGATCTTTAGAGGTCCCTTCCAATCCCTGACATTCTGTGATTCTGTGATTCCATACTAAGGCACATAGAAGGCAAAGAGATGATACAGGAGACTCAGCATGGCTTCACCAAGGGCAAATCCTGCTGGATTTGATAGAAGTGGCCTTCTATGACGGTGTCACTCTATCAATGGACAAGGGGAGAGCCACTGATATCTCAATTTCAGTAAGGCCTTTGACATGGTACCCCACAACACACTTCTCTCCAAACTGGAAACATATGGATTTGATGGGTGGACTGTTCAGCGGACAAAAAAGGGGACAGAATCTTCAGCTGGGCCTGAGAGAACAAGGGGAAATGGCTTTAAGCTCAAAGAGGGTAGATTTAGAGAAGGAAAAATTCTTCTACGGTGAGGGTGGTGAGGCACTGGAACAGGCTGTCTCATAATGTGGTGGGTGGATGTCCCATCCCTGAAGACTCTCAAGGAGAGCTTGGATCAGGCCCTGGCCAACCTGACCGAGCTGTGCGTGTCGCTGTTCATTGCAGGGGACTTGGACTAGATGGCATTCAGAGG
>NW_011136976.1:0-631 GCF_000146605.3 Meleagris gallopavo
GCAATTACTAAGATGCAATTATTTTCTTCTGATTTCTGTTCTATTTCAGCTCAGCGTAGTTTACTCAGCCAGGCTGGTTGTACGTGTGAGCGGACGGACGCTTCGAAGGAGCTGGACGCTCTGCACTCTGACCGATGGCCCAGGAAACCTTACTGCCATAATCAAAGCTATGGTAATGTACATCAACAAAAGCAGAATCAACAAAGGAAGTGTTCTGTTCCAAACTTTGGCTTACGCCATATCTGCGAATATCCTGTACAGTGCTTTTGTAGCTGTGTTACCGAGACCAGCAGAAGTCTTTTTTTCACCTAAACTCATAAATGAACTTAATTTGATTGCACACTGGAGGAGGAATTTGTGTTTTTTTATAGAAATACATAGAGTTTGTATAATAGCTACCATCACTGAGACAGTGGAATAAATAGTTGCAGGTTGATCCTGTGTTGCTTTTTACTCTACGTGTCCAGTATGTTTTCAAATGAATATTGGCGTCTGATAGAATCCAGTAATGTCTATTCCTTCTGTTCCTTTCTTTATTCAGACACTTCATCACTCTCAATCTGTCAGGCTTCCCCTGCCTCATTTCTCATCTTCGCCTTCAGCGAGCAGCTTTCTACCTCAGAGTCCTGTG
>NW_011136977.1:0-912 GCF_000146605.3 Meleagris gallopavo
CTGTTGATGTCCCTGATGAAGGGGAAACCCGGATGCTTGTACAAACTGGGCGTAGAAGCCCTTGGGAGCAGCCCTGCGGAGGACTCGGGGATCCTGGTGGACAAAGAGCTGGACATAAGCCAGTAGTGTGCACTTGCAGCCCAGAAGGCCAACTAGATCCTGGGCTGCATTTAAAGAGGAGCGACCAGCAGGGAGAGGGAGGTGATTGTCCCCCTCGACTCGGCTCTGGTGCGGCCCCATGTGCAGCACTGCGTCCAGGCCTGGGGCTCCAGCACGGGAATGATGTGGAGTTTTTGGAGCAGGTCCAGAGAAGGGCCCCGAAGATGATCAGAGGGCTGGAGCATCTCTATTAGAAAAAAATGTTGAGGGAACTGGGATTGTTTGTGTGGGAGAAGAGAAAGCTCTGGAGATAGCTCATGACAGCCTTCCAAGACTCAAAGGGAGCGCATAAGCAGGAGGGAGCAACAGCTGTTTAGGAGAGTGGATAGCGGTAGGACAAGGGGAAATGGTTTTCAAGTGAGACAGGGGAGGTTTAGTTTGGTTATTAGGAGGCAGCTTTTCACGCACAGGGTGGTGACGCACTGGAATGTGTGCTTGAGAGTCACTTGCAGGATGATCTGCTCCATGATCCGTGACCAGCACAGAGGTGAGACTGACATGCTGGTAGTTCCCCGCGTGACACTTTCTATCCTTCCTAAGAGGTGTGCTGTCACCTTTTTTCTCCTCACCAGGGACTTGACCTGACTGCCTCGACTTGTGAAATACCATGGAGAGTGAATTCCCTCGGAACTCTGGGACTCATCTCGTCAGGACCCAGAAACTCCTGGATGTTTGGGTCCTCAGGTGGTCCAGAACCTGATCTCCCATGGCAGTGTGGGATGGGAAGGGGTCTGTGGGACTGAGGAAGCAATG
>NW_011136978.1:0-603 GCF_000146605.3 Meleagris gallopavo
CTTCTGTCCAAAGGCCTCACCACTCTTGCCAGTTATCCCTGCGAGTCACGGTTCAGTGGCTGAGAAGCCAGGGAAACCCTCTTATCTCCCTGGCCGGACCGCGTCCATTGACTCAGCTAACCTGAGGCCAGTTTCCCTAACCCTAATGGAATCCCTTGACGAATTGGAAGGCGTGGAAGGCTAAAGACACCCCGAAAAAGGAATATAAAATCAACGCTTGCTGGGTTGTTCCCTCATTTTTGAACCATATTAACAAAGCCCAAAAAGGGCGAGTCGATGTCTTGTTTTATTTTGCAGAAGATCCCCGTGGGACCTTGATTGGACACAGAAAGGCTGATAGCTGATTTTAACCATTTGTGGTTTGTGGCAGAAGAGTTGGTCATGCTCGAATCCTGAATATACTTCTGGATGACTATTTTTTGGTCGCAATAGCGTTATGTTTTGCGTTGTTGTGGTGTGGGTGGTGGTTGATGTCAGTCCTTGGATCTGTGAACCTTCACAACCGGGTTCAGAGTTCTTAGAGGTGATCCTAGCTTCCTGACACTCCCCGCACAGTGATCGCGTTTCTTTTGAGCCCTTCTGTCAGCCCTTTTTTATCAAACT
>NW_011136979.1:0-605 GCF_000146605.3 Meleagris gallopavo
AAATAAGATAGGAGAGGGAGAGTTCCCGAGACCGAGTCACACCTGAAAAGCTTGGAACGGCCAGGAAAGCACCTCCAGCACCCACTGCCAGGCAGGAAGAGACCGCCCCACCCGGAAGGGCCAGATCCCAGGACTTCCGTAATGCATAGGGATAGGTGCCTGGAATTGGAGCATTAACACTTGAACTCCCAGTACACTACATGATGTTTTGATGCGGAATACTGAGAACCAAAACAAACCATAAAACCATGACACATGTGCAAGGAATTACGAGTAGCACAGCCTGGCCACAGGCAGGCTAAGTCAAAGAACAGCTCCATAGAGATTTCTGAGATGTCCCCAGGGCAGCACTCAGCGTAACTGAGCGTGTGCACCTCTCTCCTGGCTGGTGTCTCTGCTGGGGGAAGAGGGGCTCTGCCTGCTGACCGATCCCAGAAGGATCAGCTCTTCTGACTTCCCTCCGATGGTTGCTTCCCTCATCCTTCCCCCCTCTCTTCAGCTGTTTTTATACTACGTTTTACCCTACAGGCAGAGCTTGAGTGCCTCTCATCATTGCATACCATTGTTCTGAGTTGTGTAAAATTGTCCTGTCTTTGTTTTCAAAA
>NW_011136980.1:0-621 GCF_000146605.3 Meleagris gallopavo
TGCACATAAGAGAACAGAATGAAAGCAAAACACCCAAAAACACAAGTGCACTAAGCACAATCAGTCCAAATTCCCTGAGATAGGATTTTGAGCATGAGAGCTTGAGGATCTGAGGGATTTCACAGAAGAACTGATCCACAGCATTGCCGTGGCAGAGAGGCAGTGAAAATGTATTGGCAGTGTGCAGCAGGGAATAGAGAACCCCAGTGGCCCAGGCAGCTGCTGCCATGGTGGCACAAGCTCTGCTGTCCATCAAGGTCCCGTAGTGCAGGGGCTTGCAGATGGCAACGTAGCGGTCATAGGACATGATGGTGAGAATGCAATACTCTGCTGAAAACAAAAACAAAAAGAAAAAGACCTGGGCAACACATCCTGCATAGGAGATGTCCTTGGTGTCCCAGAGGGCATTGGCCATGGCTTTGGGGAGAGTGGTGGAGAGGCAGCCCAGGTCGAGGAGGGCGAGGTTGAGCAGGAAGAAGTACATGGGGCTGTGCAGGCGGTGGTGGCAGGCTACGGCTGTGCTGATGAGGCCGTTGCCCAGGAGGGCAGCCAGGTAGATGCCCAGCAAGAGCCAGAAGTGCAGGAGCTGCAGCTGCCGCGTGTCTGCCAACGCCAGCAGGA
>NW_011136981.1:0-566 GCF_000146605.3 Meleagris gallopavo
TGTGGTGGAAAATGTCGTATTTTTGTGATAAAACTGTCACTTGTTGGAGAAAATACCATATTGTGGGGGAGAAAACTGCCATTTCTGAGAGTTAAATGCCGTATTTCCGGGAGAAAACTGGTATTTCTGGTAGAAAACGCTGATTTTGTTGTGAGAGAACTGGTATTTCTGTTCCAAAATGTCATATTTCAAGGAGAAATCTGCTATTTCTGGAAGAAAACACAGAATCACAGAATCACAGAATCACAGAATCACAGAATCACAGAATTGTAGGGGTTGGAAGGGACCTCTAGAGATCATCGAGACCAACCCCCCTGCCAAAGCAGGTTCCCTACACCAGGTCGCACAGGTAGGCGTCCAGGCGAGACTTGAATATCTCCAGAGAAGGAGACTCCACAACCCCCCTGGGCAGCCTGTTCCAGTGCTCCGTCACCCTCACCGTGAAGAAGTTCTTACGCACATTCGTGCGAAACTTCCTATGCTGCAGCTTATGTCCGTTTCCCCTCGTCCTGTCTCCACGTACCACTGAAAGAGACTGGCCTCACCGCTATCGGCCGCCACACCTC
>NW_011136982.1:0-714 GCF_000146605.3 Meleagris gallopavo
CCACTCCTTCATATCTTCTCCATGGTCACGTAAGTAATGCCACAAGGCAAAACGTGAGTGTGGTCTTACTGTTGTCACTTGCTCGAGCAGGAGAACGTCTTCTTTTGATAGCTGAGACATTAGATGCCACCGGCTGGGAGGAAATCAAGTTGATCAGCCCCTCCAATAGGCTGTTTTGGGAATTCTGGTCCCCATTTGATGTATCCGTTACCACCACGGATTTATCAGCTTCAGGCACGGTTGATAGTTTGTCTATTATATCTTCTTGTTTGTTCTCCATTCTGTCCAGCTTTTCAGCTACTTTTGTAATGGCTGAAACACAAGCTCGCAGAGGGCTTAAATGTAACTCAAAGTCTTGAAGTTTATTAACCAATTCACTTATAAGGGGTCTTCTTTCCCCTCTGCCATACATTGCTGCAAATGTGCTGGCGTACCTTTCTGGTGCGGTCTTTGTGAATGTACGCCACATGTTTGGTGTACACCTGACTCTCTCGGGATCATGCTCTTGGTCTGGCTCGTCAGGAATGAAATCGGGGCTATGTAGCATTTCCACCACAGCATGTTCTCTTAAATAACAGATGCCTTCTTCCATATCAGCCCATTTCTTTTTCTCAGGCATCAGATCATCTTTGAAGGGGTTATCTTTCTTTTACAGCTAACAACATCTGCTTCCAGAGGTAAAGGCCTGGTTCTGGCATGTACTAATACCTCTGT
>NW_011136983.1:0-387 GCF_000146605.3 Meleagris gallopavo
GCAACCCCACGGCAGATGGATCTTCTGACAGGCCAGGCAAAATAGACAACTGCTTAACACCTTCTGTGTCTACAGCAGCTATTCCAAAGGCCCATCGATACCCTTTGGGATCCTTAAAATATCCCCTTCTGAGGTAATCAATACCAAGTATGCATGGAGCCCCTGGGCCAGTCACAATAGGGTGCTTTTGCCAGTCTTTACCAGTGAGGCTGATTTCGGCCTCCAACATAGTCAGTTCTTGGGAACCTCCAGTCACCCCATGAATATAAATTGATTTTGTCCCTTGGTGACTCGAGGGCATTAGAGTGCACTGTGCACCAGTATCCACCAGGGCCTTATATTTTCGTGATTTTGATGTGCCAGGCCATCTAATCCACACAGTCCAAT
>NW_011136984.1:0-957 GCF_000146605.3 Meleagris gallopavo
AGAAAAGCAGCCGGCTGAAGTGGCCCGTTCTCGGCAAACGAGAAACACGAGACCGCTGCTGACGGCTGAAAGCGGAGTTCGGGGAGAAACGCGATTTCTCGGCCAGCTACGGCAAAGTCTCCGGAGTGGTTCAGCGCGAATGCCGCTTTCTACGCGTGAGAGCGAAGGAGTGCGATTCCGATGCCGACAAGTGCGAATTCAGCCTCCTGCACTACCTGCGAGTGGGGGGTTTTTCTTCCGCAGTCCTGAAAGGATCTCTCCCCACTTTCTGAACGCTCTCCCTGAGAGCACTACAGCTGTCGCTCCTCGAACTTGCAAATGCCTTATTAGAGAGGGTTTTCCCTTCCACTCTTTTCCTGTCTGAATGCAGATGTGTAGTAGTGGAAAACCTGACTAGCATGAATTGTGGCTCGAAATAAAGGCAGAGACATAGTATTCAGAGGTAGGCGTAGTGCATTCTTCATGTAGCCAAGGCGAAGTGCAAACCGCTCCTTTCCGATGCGCGCACAGGAGCCCGCTCACTCGTCGGAGAAAAGCAGCCGGCTGAAGTGGCCCGTTCTCGGCAAGCGAGAAACACGAGACCGCTGCTGACGGCTGAAAGCGGCGTCCGGGGATGTACGCGATTTCTCGGCCAGCTCCGGCAATGTCTCCGGAGCGGTTCAGCGCGAATGCCGCTTTCTACGCGTGAGAGCGAAGGAGTGCGATTCCGATGCCGACAAGTGCGAATTCAGCCTCCTGCACTACCTGCGAGTGGGGGTTTTTCTCCGCAGTCCTGAAAGGATCTCTCCCACTTTCTGAACGCTCTCCCTGAGAGCACTACGTCTGTCGCTCCTCGACTTGCAAATGCCTTTTTAGTGTAGGGTTTTCCCTTCCACTCTTTTCCTCTCTGAAAGCAGATGTATAGTAGTAGGAAAACCTGACTAGAATGAATTGTGGCTCGAAAATAAAGGCAGAGAC
>NW_011136985.1:0-783 GCF_000146605.3 Meleagris gallopavo
CGGGCTCCGGCCGGGGTCTCCGCCGGGAACCGGGATCCATCTGCGGGGAGCAGCAGGAAGCCGGAGCAGAAAGGCTCCCGCTTTTCCCAGCACCCATCTTCTGAGCTCCCCCTGGGACACCCCCGGGCGCAGAGCGCGCTCGGCCAGCAGCAGAGCCACGGCCCTGCAGAGCACCGCTTCCTCACGCCCTCGCCTGGCTCCTGCGCTGCTGCCCGTCCCCCCATCCCAGCACCCCCACGGAAGGCGGCCCCAGAACGTCAAGGTTTTGGTAAGCATAGTGTATAATCCCAACTTCTGAATGTGGGCACATCACATTCTGGCTCAAATCATGTCTGAGTACCACATTCGTTGTGCGTGAAGGTCACGACATGAGTCAAAATGCCACGTCAGGATGCACTGAACGAGGTGACCTGGGAGTTGATGCCTGTCTACATTTCACCTATTCAAAGCGTCCTTACCAAGATGAAATCCAGCATTGATAACGAAGTCCCGGGTTTTTATATGGAACTCTACCTGCACTAAGATCACCTGTTAGTGTTATAGATGTACATAAAATATACTAAGGACATTTCTGAAATTATACTAACAGTTCATTTGGAACTGTGTTCCGAGGAGAGAAATACATCCTGATTTTAGGAACTCAGGGTTAATTGCATATTCTAGTAAGTGCCTCATGTGTCATACATTTAAAAGAGAAGTGCAGTGACCTCTGTCGTCAAAGTTCCCCCTCCACTGTGAGACGTGGAGCCCCACAGCTGCTCCTCTGCCCTTTATTATTTGCAG
>NW_011136986.1:0-561 GCF_000146605.3 Meleagris gallopavo
AATACTCTTTTCACCATTTCAGTAAATATTTCCAACCACATTAGTTACATAAAGTAGTGAGAGCTGTACTGACTCCTTTACAGCTGTTGTCTCAATAAAGTAAAAGTAGAAATTAAGACAATATATTCTTTTATTTTTCATTGTTAGATATTCACACTACTCAGGTAAGCAGGTCAGTATTGTATTGTCAACGGTTTACGGGCTGGTTCGGCCCGGTTCCGTGACTAGAAGGGCGGAGGGATCCGCGGATCCGCGACCCCCGGAAAAAAAAAGAAATAAGGGACCCCGAAATAATTGAAAACAGTGGCAACAATCTGAGGTAAAACAAAGTAATTTACTAAATATGGTATCAACAGAATTTTATAAGGAGAGAGAATGTGAAATTGATGGTGGATCGGCCTTACCACAACGCTGAGATGAGAAGCGCAGGGCAGAGAAGCGCAGGCGAGAAGCGCAGGCAGAGAAGCGCAAGCGAAGCAGCGCAGGCAGAGAAGCGCAAGCGAAGCAGCGCAGGCAGAGAAGAGAGCATCAGGTGACCTTGCCGGGAGTTATATCTCCTCG
>NW_011136987.1:0-714 GCF_000146605.3 Meleagris gallopavo
ATATCTTCTTCCCAGCTGTAACCTGACCTATTATCCTCACCTGAAATTTACCAAGGGTGTAGCAAACTATTTCTTTCAAGATCTGTGGCACAAAACGGCTAGCAGCACTGAAGCACCCACAGTACTCACCCAGAGCTTGCCATCTTTCCTAGCATGCTTCTCAATGACGAGAAGAAAGGAGCTCCTAGCTTCTTCAAAGGAGAGTTAGTTTTGACGTACAGCAGTCCGTCAGAACGCACATACGTACAATCCCTTGATGTAAGAAAGGGAAACGTTACAAAGGTGACTTCATAAGCCAACACAATTTTATCTACTGCAGTTGTTTCCCAGAACAGACGTTACGTATACATCGTGCTATTGGTAACAGTCTTTGAAGGAACTGCAGGTGATTTTTTTTCTGATTTGTCACAAAGCTTGCTCCAACACAAGTAAGCTTCCTGGCATTTTGTGATCTGTCATGACATGCCTAAGTGGATCTGTACAGATAGTCAGACACCCAAATCTCTTACTATCTCTACAGATCACAGCCCAAGCGATATTCACACAGCAAAAGCACCTAGGAGTGCATCTTAAGCATCTTAATCTGGGCCAATACACCAAGGGCTGTACAGACACAGCACTAGATTCCCAACAACTCGCAGGCACAGCTTGCAAGGCTTCAGAACTTAGAGGATCATAGTAAAACTTAAAAAAAAAAAAAGAAGCCAAAACCTT
>NW_011136988.1:0-316 GCF_000146605.3 Meleagris gallopavo
CAACATTCCTTGTGCTGCTTAGTTCCCAGAGATCACACCACATGCTGGACCAACCCAGGAGAAATTACACTCTCCTGTGCAGATCCTATGCAGCCTTTCCATAACCCCTAAGGACTCTCTTGCAAGAGTTTGGACGTCAAGCCCAGCCTCTTCCAAACGCTGAAAGAAAAACAACGGACTGTTAAGTTTCCTTTACATTTCTTGCATCTTACAGTACACATGGTTTAGAAAACACTAGCATAAGCCTGACATGGCATGGGCTTCCAAGCCTCAGATAGCAGAAGTAACTTCTCCCAGTTAGGCAGGGAATTACCCA
>NW_011136989.1:0-924 GCF_000146605.3 Meleagris gallopavo
AATTGCACCAGTGCAGCTCTCAAGGCATTTGCCGGTGTACAACTGAACTTGGAGCTAGGAGAGTCACTACCTTACACAACACACAGAATACAGCTGCTCAGTACGAAATGGTTCTCTAAAGCAGTAGGGTATGGAAGAGTTCCAATTAAACCACAGAAATAAGTTCACAGGGCTTCCTGAACAGATCTACACACTCCATACACTGGTCTGCTGTTGCTCAGGGAACAGGCTACAATACTGGGCAGTACCTGTTTGATCAGAAGATTCAAATGCCAAATAAAGCCATATTTTAGAGATGGCTGAACTCTTCCCTACATCCAACCTACTGCAAGTCTAATCTGAAACCAAATCTTCTGGGCTTCTCCTCACCAAACATTCTGAAGGTGTCAGAGAATATTGCTGATACCTTCACACCTGATGCTCTTCTGTATATGACAACAAGGAACGCCTTGAACTGCTTACCTCAAAGGAGAGTTCATCCGGTGCCTGGGCGACGTATCTCTTAATAACATGACCTGCAGCAATAGCTGGAGTATTAACAGATGACTCCTCATGGACCAGCAGGGGCTTCCCCTTGGTCTCAGTCTGCAACAGAGAGCACAGGCCACAGTGAGGAGCTGAGGACAAACGAGGAAGATTTCAGGCTGAGGAGCACATCTGCAGAGAAAGCTGCAGGAAATGCACTCAGTCCTTATCATGGGCACATAGGAAGGAACGGCAAGTCTAAGAACAGTTGTTTCTCTTCCTGGGGTGCAGCAGGCGCTCGCCAGGCAATGCCAAGATGCATCTCTCTCTACCCAGACTGATCAGCAATGGCACTGACCCAGACAGGTGGCCTTGCCCATTTTGCCCCATCCTTTCCTGCGCTCTTTGTCCAGGAAGGTCGATTGTTTAAGATGCCAGGAGACCGTTCAGAGGGAAACC
>NW_011136990.1:0-449 GCF_000146605.3 Meleagris gallopavo
TTGCTTCTGCCAAATGCTTCTCCCAGTGCTTAAATGTACCGCCTCCCACTGCTTTCAGCATAGTTTTTAACAACCCATTGTATCGTTCAATCTTACCTGAGGCCGGTGCATGGTAGGGAATATGGTAAATCCACTCAATACCATGACCTTTAGCCCAGGTACCTAAAAGAGAATTTTTAAAATGAGTCCCATTATCTGACTCAATTCTTTCTGGGGTACCATGTCGCCACAGGACTTGTGTCTCAAGACCTAGTATGGTATTTCGGGCGGTAGCGTGGGGTACTGCATAGGTTTCAAGCCACCCAGTTGTTGCCTACACCATGGTGAGCACATAACGCTTACCATTACGAGATCGTGGCAAGGTGATATAATCAACCTGCCCATGCCTCCCCATATTTGTACTTTTTGCCATCGCCCTTCCTCCCAGAGAGGTTTCATTCTCTTGGCTT
>NW_011136991.1:0-577 GCF_000146605.3 Meleagris gallopavo
AAAAGGTCCCACTTGGAGTTTGTGGCAAAGAGCCTCAGGAGAGACCCGAGGCCGACCCCTGGGATTCTGGAGTCGGGCGTACAGAGGGTCTGAAGAGTGCTACACTCCAACTGAGAAGGAGATCTTAGCCGCGTATGAGGGGGTTCGGGCTGCTTCCGAAGTAATCGGTACAGAAACACAGCTCCTTCTGGCACCTCGACTGCCAGTGCTGAACTGGATGTTCAAGGGAAAGGGTCCCTCCACCCATCATGCTACTGATGCCACTTGGAGTAAGTGGATTGCGCTGATTACGCAGCGAGCGCGGATGGGGAATCTCAACCGTCCAGGAATCCTAGAGGTGATCATGGACTGGCCTGAAGGCAAAAAGTTTGGAACACCGCCAGCAGAAGAGATATCACGTGCTAAAGAGGCCCCACCATATAATGAACTACCCGAAAATGAGAAGACATATGCCCTATTCACAGATGGATCGTGTTGTATTGTGGGAACACCGCAGATGGAAAGCCGCTGTGTGGAGCCCCACACGACAAGTTGCAGAGGCCACTGAAGGAAAAGGAGAATCGAGCCAATTTGCAGA
>NW_011136992.1:0-356 GCF_000146605.3 Meleagris gallopavo
TTGAGAAAAGACGACTGAGAGGGGACCTGATCCAGGTTTATAAATATCTGAGGTGTGGCGGCCATAGTGGTGAGGCCAGTCTCTTTTCAGTGGTACGTGGAGACAGGACGAGGGGAAACGGACATAAGCTGCAGCATAGGAAGTTTCGCACGAATGTGCGTAAGAACTTCTTCACGGTGAGGGTGACGGAGCACTGGAACAGGCTGCCCAGGGGGCTTGTGGAGTCTCCTTCTCTGGAGATATTCAAGTCTCGCCTGGACGCCTACCTGTGCGACCTTGGTGTAGGGAACTTTGGCAGGGGTAGGTTGGTCTCGATGATCTCTAGGAGGTTCCCTTCCCAACCCCTACAATTCTGT
>NW_011136993.1:0-515 GCF_000146605.3 Meleagris gallopavo
AGGACGAAATATCAAAAATGGTGCAGGAGTTAGAAAAAGTGGGCATTATAAGACCTGCCCACAGCCCATATAATTCCCCCATATGGCCAGTGCGAAAGTCGGATGGCACATGGAGAATGACAGTAGATTACAGGGAATAAAATAAGGTCACGCCGCCTATTCATGCAGCCGTACCCAATGTTGCTTCCCTAATGGACACATTGAGTAGGGGGATAAAAACCTATCATTGTGTCCTAGCTTTAGCAAATGCGTTCTTCAGTATCCCAATTACTGAAGAATCGCAAGATCAATTTGCATTCACATGGGGAGGCAGGCAGTGGACCTTTCAGGTCCTGCCAGAGGGGTACGTGCATTCACCAACATATTGTCATAATCTAGTGGCGCGTGACCTGGCTGATTGGAAAAAACCTGATAATGTTAACTTGTATCACTATATTGATGATCTCCTGTTGACATCACTGGAGGCAGTAGGACAGGCAGTGGATTCATTAACCGCCTATTTACAACAGAGGGGA
>NW_011136994.1:0-437 GCF_000146605.3 Meleagris gallopavo
ATTCAAAGCCCAGCCTGGTCTGGTGGTTGGTGACCCTGCACATAGCTGGGGGGTTGAAACTAGATGATCATTGTGGTCCTTTTCAACCCAGGCCATTCTATGATTCTATGATTGTATGAATATCTCAAGTTGGAAGGACCCACAAGGATTATCAAGTCCAACCCCTCGCTCCACAGAGGACCACCCAAATGCAGACAGTCCTCCATCTGCAGCAGCTCGGGGCCTGCCCACTGCTCTGGGAAGCCCTTCCATACACACCTCTTTCTTGTGCAGACCCTTTCCCTAACCCCAGCTGCCCCTCCCTGGCACAGCTCCATGCCCGTTCCCTCGGGCCCTGTCGCTGTCACCAGGCAGCACAGCTCAGCGCTGCCCTCCGCTCCCTGTGAGGAGCTGCAGCCGCCATGAGTGCTGCCCTCAACCTGCCCTGCTCTGGGCTG
>NW_011136995.1:0-769 GCF_000146605.3 Meleagris gallopavo
ATGGGGTTTGTTCTACACAACAGCTGACTAATTGAAGTGTCCTAATGGCCGTCTATGTTCAGCTCCCTCTCACGCCCTTCTTCCCTTACAGCATGACTTTGAATCCTGATGTGCTTTGCACACTCTGCAAGCATTTGGCTCCTGGAACACCAGTGCAAGAGAGCTATGAAACTGTCCCTGGTCGAGACACAAGAGCACCAAGTGCCTAGGATAAGAGCATTCCTTCTAGAAAGCACCAAAGCGTGTCAGAACCTGAAGAAACACATCAGGGATCTTTGCTGACACGTTTTCATACAGATCTGTTTCCTAACCCACCATGCAGAGGCACCAACATGTGTGTCAGCCCAGGGAACCACAACAGGAGAACCACAATCCAGTTCATTTATGCACGCTAATGCAGCAAACCTTGCACCCTCTGGCACAAAATAACCCTGCTGGACGTGAGCAAGGGAAACAATCCCATGATAATTTACTGCCTGCACTCTGTGGCATTCTCTTACCAACTCTGGGTTTGATTCTTCCCTGCTAGGCTCAACAGAAATTTTCCTGCTCCCTTGTTACTGGGCTTGGCAAGACATCCCAAATGCTCCTGACACACTTGAAACAAACTGCAATTGCTGTAGCTCCAGGAAAGGCCAAAGAAGTGAGCAGTACCTCTCAGACATGCCACACAGGCATCTTGTAAGAAGACTCCGGTGGCACCGGGCCCAACTGGAAAGGGCCAGAAGCTTGAGGCAAGAAATAAGGCACCAAACTGCACAGGCAGTGT
>NW_011136996.1:0-588 GCF_000146605.3 Meleagris gallopavo
GGGGTCCCCATGGGGAAGGTTTGGGTTTCCATGGTGATGTCTGGTGCGGGCCCCAAGAGGGATGTTGGGATTTGGGGTCCACTGACTCAGGCACTTACCTGGAATTGCATGGGCTCGGTCATTCTGGGGGTGAAACGTGCATCAAAAAGGGGAGGGGGAAGGTTGGGGGTTATGTGTGGGCCTCAAGGTACAGCTGGTGGGGTCTGTATGGGATCTATGGGGGATGAAAGGACGGGTAGGGATGCTTGTGGGGATGTGTAGGAGATGGAAAGCTTTGAACTCCTTCCTCACCAGGGCTCTCGTCTCTCCATGTGCAGAGGCTGCAGGCATCCAGGATGAAGTAGAGGCTGAGGCTAAAGATGAGGGCAGCAGTGCAGTCCCTCACCACCGCCAGCACCAGGTTCCCACGGGATGCCACCTCAGCACCTGTGAGATTGGGCTGTTTGGGTGTCCTCAGCACAGGGCAGGGACGCAGTGACATTGCCACTCACAGGGACACTGGGGGCACACAAATGTGGTCTCTGACTAATTCTCTTCTGTGGTCCTTGAGTGGTAGGAGCACCTATAGGTGCCAGCATGGGCTGCGTT
>NW_011136997.1:0-609 GCF_000146605.3 Meleagris gallopavo
AGTGCTGAGCTGCACCTGCACCCCCCAGGTTTCTCCCTGGTGGGGACATCGCTTTCTCTGCAGGGGGATTATGGATAATACATTCTGGTCTAATTAAAATTTGCTGAAGTAATTAGGAGATAATGGCCTCGGTGTTCTTTGGGGTGTGAGGCTTAACAGTCTGATTACTGCATGATTAGATCTCTGCTGGCTATAAGAAATTTCACAATCATGATACCTTCAGCTTTGGAGAACATTTAATTGTTGAAAGCCACCAAATGTCCCCTCCAATGGGAGCAGGGATTGCAAGCACCTGGGCAGTGGGGCCACAGTGGTACCTCCTTCCCGTCCCCATCCCCATCCCCATCCCCATCTCTGGCCCTGTTCTCATCCTCATCCCCATCCTGTCCCCTACCCTGTCCCTGTCCCTGTCCTTCATGGGGGCACATGGGACTGTCAGGTGGGCTGGAACCTGCAGCACCAGAGCACTTCGGATCCCACCATAGGAGCTGCTATTTATCTCCTAGGACAGACTGAGGACAGTATTCATCATGTCCTGGAACAATTCCATCATCTCCTGGGAGGGTACGCACCATCTCCTGGGACAGAGAATCATAGAGGTATAAAGTT
>NW_011136998.1:0-519 GCF_000146605.3 Meleagris gallopavo
TGTACCAACTGGGCGTAGAAGCCCTTGGGAGCAGCCCTGCGGAGGACTCGGGGATCCTGGTGGACAAAGAGCTGGACATAAGCCAGTAGTGTGCACTTGCAGCCCAGAAGGCCAACTGTATCCTGGGCTGCATTCAAAGAGGAGCGACCAGCAGGGAGAGGGAGGTGATTGTCCCCCTCGACTCGGCTCTGGTGCGGCCCCATGTGCAGCACTGCGTCCAGGCCTGGGGCTCCAGCACGGGAATGATGTGGAGCTTTTGGAGCAGGTCCAGAGAAGGGCCACGAAGATGATCAGAGGGCTGGAGCACCTCTCTTAGAAAGAAATGTTGAGGGAACTGGTATTGTTTGTGTGGGAGAAGAGAAAGCTCTGGAGATAGCTCATGACAGCCTTCCAAGACTCGAAGGGAGCGCATAAGCAGGAGGGGCAACGGCTGTTAGGAGGGTGGATAGCGATAGGACAAGGGGAAATGGTTTTCAAGTGAGACAGGGGAGGTTTAGGTTGGTTATTAGGAGGCAGCTT
>NW_011136999.1:0-1068 GCF_000146605.3 Meleagris gallopavo
GACCAAGGAGAGCAAAGCAAAATCACTTGAAATCCTCACAAACAGAGGGGAATACGCTCAGGAAAGGAAAAAGACAGTTCCAAGAATAAGAAACAAAAAGGGAAAAATAAAACAACCCTGGACAAAAACCCAATGCATTGCAATGCAGAAGGAGCAGGAAACCAAGGCAGAAACCACAGAAAAACAACATGGAAAACAAACCGAGGAAACCAACATCAACCCATGCAGCTACAGCCTCTGCAGCAACATGAAAAAGCAAAGAACACACCGTCATGGCAAAGCACAGATGACCACCGAGTGTGCAGGAGGCCAAAATCTTGGCATCCGTGCCCAGGACGAGGAAAGGGTAGCTACTGGGCATGCTGCTGCCTCCACCACACATGCACCTGCAGGGTCGCCAGCCCAGAAGGAGTCTGTGGCTGCCAGTCGGAACAAAACACCTCTCTGGAGGAAGGCAAAGCACTGGCAGTCATGCCAACGAGGAGGGAAGGGTAGCTACCGGGCATGGATCCGCCCAGCCAGCAGAGGAAAAGCCTCCAGGCCAGCACAAGGCAAGAGGCAAGGATGCCCACGAGGCGGGGACCCACCTGGGAAACCGAGAAGGAGCTGTAAACGCAGCAAGCACTGCACAAAAGCCGAGAGCTGCCTGCACTTCCAGAAGCCTGGAAAGGAAACAACACAACAGTCAAGGCACAGAGGACAGCATCAGGTAATTGAAGGCAAGGTCAGAGGAATGACATGGGCAAGGAGACAAGGGAGGCAAAGCAAGGCAAGGCAAAGAATGGAAAGCAAAGGAGCAACTGAAAGCAAAGCCAAGAAACATACTCTGAACAGGAAAGGAATGCTTGCAGCAAGGAACAAGATCACGCAAAGAAAGCAGCTGGAAAGACAAAGAATACACAAATAGGAAACAAAGACAATGCAAAGCAAACAAAAAAAGCCTCACTACAGAAAAAAATAAAAAAAAAAGCAAAACAAAACAAGGAATGAAAACGAAGCAAAAGCAAAAGCGAAGGATGAGAAATACAAGAGGAAAGCCAATGAATTCAATACACTAGCAATGGCAAA
>NW_011137000.1:0-582 GCF_000146605.3 Meleagris gallopavo
TGTCACAGTGCCCTGGGCAAATGCACCTGCTGCTTTGTGCCAGAGTCCCCATCTGCTAGCAGAGGGATAGCACTTGGTAAAATGCTTCCTAATGGGCTGCCACGTTTGACTTGACTGAACTAAGTGGTTGTTTCTAGAACACCTACCTATGCCAGTGGGTGACTGAGGGTAGTTCTGAAGAAGACCCTCACTAGTGTGGAGTGTGAACAGAGAAAAGACAAGTGTGTTTCTTTTCAGTTCCATCTTCTTGTGCCTGCTGGGATGGGCGTCGCGTGCAGCGAGATCAGCCGTGAGCCTGATGTGGCACAGATGGAGGTAGAGTATGAAGCTCTGATTGCTCTTTGTTCCCTGACTTGAGCCAGCAGAGTGAGCTGCAGATGAGCTCTCCTGCGTTTCAGGAGAGAGAGAATCCTTGTGACTCTATTGGTGTCACTGAAAAGCTGCCTCAAAGCTTTCTTTCCTTGCTACGGGCATCTAGATGGCCGTGAAAGTCATAGTAGCAACAGAACCAGATCTGGCGTAACAAACATGCAGGAGCATTGTCCCTATCCTGCCTGGATTTTGTCACCCAAAGACACAGTG
>NW_011137001.1:0-1145 GCF_000146605.3 Meleagris gallopavo
ACGGCACTTGGAGCACCGCAGCTCTACTGCCACCTGTTGGACACAATACAGTCATGAAGGCACTGCCCTGCATCCGGGCCTCTTGCACAAACCTGTGCTCCTTGCTCGGAGCACATGGCTGCACTCTGTGCACGATGTTGCTTACCACCAGAGAAGGCTCAGGTACCCAACACCATTTTGGCTTCCATCTTGTCTGATAACTGCTCATGATGCACAGCCCTCATCTTTGCTTTGGTTTGGTGAGGTGGGGACTGCCATTGCTTCCTCAGTCCCACAGACCCCTTCCCATCCCACACTGCCATGGGAGATCAGGTTCTGGACCACCGGAGGACCCAAACATCCACGAGTCTTTGGGTCCTGACGAGATGAGTCCCAGAGTTCCGAGGGAATTCACCGCTGCAGTCACCGAGCCACTCTCCATGGCTCGTTCCGGAGGCGAGGCAGTCAGGTCAAGTCCCTGGTGAGGAGAAAAAAGGTGACAGCACACCTCTTAGGAAGGATAGAATGTGTGACGCGGGGAACTACCAGCATGTCAGTCTCACCTCTGTGCTGGTCACGGATCATGGAGCAGATCATCCTGGAAGTGACTCTCAAGCACACATTCCAGTGCGTCACCACCCTGGGCGTGAAAAGCTGCCTCCTAATAACCAACCTAAACCTCCCCTGTCTCACTTCAAAACCATTTCCCCTTGTCCTATCGCTATCCACCCTCCTAAACAGCCGTTGCCCCCTCCTGCTTATGCGCTCCCTTCGAGTCTTGGAAGGCTGTCATGAGCTATCTCCAGAGCTTTCTCTTCTCCCACAGAAACAATCCCAGTTCCCTCAACATTTCTTTCTAAGAGAGGTGCTCCAGCCCTCTGATCATCTTCGTGGCCCTTCTCTGGACCTGCTACAAAAGCTCCACATCATTCCTGTGCTGGAGCCCCAGGCCTGGACGCAGTGCTGCACATGGGGCCGCACCAGAGCCGAGTCGAGGGGGACAATCACCTCCCTCTCCCTGCTGGTCGCTCCTCTTTGAATGCAGCCCAGGATACAGTTGGCCTTCTGGGCTGCAAGTGCACACTACTGGCTTATGTCCAGCTCTTTGTCCACCAGGATCCCCGAGTCCTCCGCAGGGCTGCTCCCAAGGGCTTCTACGCCCAGTT
>NW_011137002.1:0-589 GCF_000146605.3 Meleagris gallopavo
AAGAGAAGCGTGGCCAGCAGGTCGAGGCGATTGCGGCCCTCTGCTCTCGTGAGAGCCCACGTAGAGCACTGTCTGGTTGTGGAGCCCTCAGCACAAGGAGGACGTGGAGCTGTTGGAGCAGGTCCTCGCAGATGATCGGAGGGCTGGAGCACCACCCCTAGGAGGACAGGGTGAGAGAGCTGGGGCTCTTCAGCTTGGGGAAGAGAAGGCTCTGATGAGGCCTTATAGCAGCACTCCAGTACTGAAGGGGGTCTACAGGAAAGCGTGGGGGGGAACTTGTTATAAGGGTGGGTAGCGGCAGGACGAGGGGAAATGGCTTTGAACGGGAAGAGTGTAGGCTTAGACCGGGCATTTGGAAGAAATTCCCTACTGTGAGGCTGCTGAGGCACTGGGACAGGTTGCCCAGTGAGGCTGTGAACGTCCCCACCTTGGAGGCCTTCGAGGCCAGGCTGGATGGGGCTGTGAGCAGCCTGGTCTAGAGGGAGGTGTCCCTTCCGGCAGCAGGGGGTTGGAACGAGATGGTCTTAGAGGTCCCTTCCAAAACAAAGCAAACCAAACCATTCTGTGATTGTATGAAACTATGTACAGC
>NW_011137003.1:0-633 GCF_000146605.3 Meleagris gallopavo
AGAAGTTAGAGCCTGGCACCCACAGAATAAAATGGCCATGGAAGGTGCAGGTAGGACCCAAGTGGTGTGGCCTACTTGCACCTTGGGGGAGATTGTTGGAGGTGGGAGGCTCAGGAGTCCCTCCAGTAATAGGTACGTGGCCTACTGGCGCGGTGGTCAACACTCCGATTTTCATTGCTAAAGGGACTCCCATCATGTCCCTATGGCAGATCAGGACACCTCCTTTGCTGCCTGATATTATGATGCAGCCGCAACCATCCGGCCGGAAAATGTGGTACAGGCGGCCAGGACGTGCCCCTGTACAAGCGGAACTGTTGACCCAGGATAGAAACACGGCCTGTATTTTGCCCTGGAGGGCAGACCTTCCCCTCTTGCTACCTCTGAAACAACTGTATTTCTCCCCGTGAGTCTTTGAGCCTTCAGGATCACCGGAAGGAATGAAATGTCATCAAAACGTTCCAGTGTTACTGTCAGATCATGTGTAACACCCGGCGATGGTCTGCATGGGACTGATGGAACATTGGACGGATCTGCACCTCATGACCGTATGCCTCCGGTAACATCATCGAGCGCTGGCCCATAGAAGGATGTCAACTTTCACCCATCGTCACTCATCTTGAAATTTACCAACGT
>NW_011137004.1:0-509 GCF_000146605.3 Meleagris gallopavo
ATATTGGAGTTCTAACATATCTGGCACAGCAGCACTCAATGGGGGTGTGACTTCATTCAGGCCACGGTAGTCCACCGTCAGCCTCCATTCTCCACTGGCTTTACGCACTGGCCATATGGGGCTGTTAAAAGGTGAGTGAGTCTTGCTAATCACTCCCTGATTCTCTAGTTGGTGAATCAGCTTCTGAATGGGGAGCAAGGAATCCCTGTTGGTGCGGTACTGCCGTCTGTGCACCGTTTTTGTAGCAATCGGTACTTGTTGCTCTTTCACTCGTAGCAACCCCACGGCAGATGGATCTTCTGACAGGCCAGGCAAAATGACAACTGCTTAACACCTTCTGTGTCTACAGCAGCTATTCCAAAGGCCCATCGATACCCTTGGATCCTTAAAATATCCCCTTCTGAGGTAATCAATACCAAGTATGCATGGAGCCCCTGGGCCAGTCACAATAGGGTGCTTTTGCCTAGTCTTTACCAGTGAGGCTGATTCGGCCTCCAACATAGTCAGCT
>NW_011137005.1:0-538 GCF_000146605.3 Meleagris gallopavo
TAGCACTGGACTCTGCTTGTTGTCTTTACGTCTAGAAAATGGATCTGTTAATCTGCCTGGAGTCTTGGAGATAGGGGCTGACCGGTCCTCTATTGTTTGCCTGAGGACTCAGTACTTTCTATAAACTTATCCTATCATTAGTCACCATTTCTTTTCCTGCTTCCACACTTCTTATTAAAAAAAAGATGGATTTCATGTAGATAATGGGACATTTCTAGAATTTAAACTGTGTGAATAATGAATTTTATTATTTTCCTGAGGAAAAGAAAATGAAGAATGTGACAGTTGAGGCCAGATTCTAATATAACACCCAAAAATTGGGGTCTACTTTAAACAGGAGAAAGTTTTTGGTTATGGCACTGAAATGAGCTGCTATAAATTTACATTTACAGCATTTTTTCCCCTTTATCTTTTTTTACATAATTTGCAGAGTTTGACTCCAACTTGCAGATAACTTTAGGCCAAATGAAACTGCATTATTTTTCAGAAAAAGTCATCAGGCCTACATATAAATGTAGGATATGTATTCCATATTGTT
>NW_011137006.1:0-768 GCF_000146605.3 Meleagris gallopavo
TTATAAATTGCCTATTCTAAGAAAACAGAATGCAACTGTAGCAGACCTAGCAGAAATAATGTGCTAAGAATTCTAGCAAGTGCTCAACTGGAAAAGTCTGCTTTCTCAGGGCTTAAGTCCCTCACAGCACAAAATGCTGCTTGAGGAACACAGAATGAAAGAATTGAAGAATCACAGAAGCAGAACGTAGACTTAAAAGTAGGACAAAAAAAGCAAAATCTTCCACATGATCTCTCCCATGCCCAAGTTTAGCTCTCCTACTGGCAGTTACTCCCTACTGTATACCTAGAACTGGGCAGAATGAATGATGCTTTGGAGGATAACTACTTAGTTTTTGGTGATTATGCATCACCACAAAATCTTGGCAAAATAAAAATGGCACATTTGCAGCAGTAGCAAACTGCAGAAAATTGGCTTAGGTGAGCATGACTATTATTCATTAAATGACTCCTGTGAACATTTGTCTCAATTTTAAATACCATTTGAAAATGGTCCATCTTAAATTAATTTGAAGAAGTTTCCCCAACTCTCTTAATGTGAAAGTGCAGGCACTGTGATAAATTTGCATTAAAATGTATGGTACGTGAAGTATGTAAAATTTGTAAGCAAAATTACAGAATTAATTGATGCGTTAGGACCCTGTGGAGGTCATCTGGTCCCAACACTTACTCAAGCAGGGGCACCTACAGCAGGTTGCCCAGGACCATGTCCAAATTGCTTTTTGAGCATCTTTGTGGAAGAGACTCCGCAGCCAATCTGGCCAACCTG
>NW_011137007.1:0-668 GCF_000146605.3 Meleagris gallopavo
TGCAACTGATTGAATTAACTGTAACTGTCAGAATTAAAACAGGCACCACTGTAAATTAAGCTGACTCACATCACGGACAGAAGCTGGAGAGCTCTCGTGGCACAAAACTCAGGGCTGTAGAATTTAAGGTTCCTCTAAGCTTTAAAACAAGATGAAAGACAAGGTTAAATGCAAAACATCGGCTCTTCCTGCAGAGCACATCGCACAGCTGTAGGCACCACCTGAGAGGTAACAGATCAGAAAGGACAACCTTACTACGTGAACACAGGGACAAGCTGCTCTCCTCTTCTGGGCCTTTGTGCGCAGTGAGGATTTCCCTCAAGAGCTGCTCAGGCTGCTGCTGTCTGCAGCTGTTGGTCCCTTCCACCTGCTGGACTCTGTGCCCACAGGTCATTCTGCTTTGGGCAAAGCCTGCTGGGTTAACTCCAAACCCAGGTCACGCTAATCCAGCTGGTTTGTCTGGAAGGGCTCAGAAGCCGCGCAGGGGATCCTTTCTGCTGGTGGTTCTCTCCGGGCAAGAACCTCCACTCTCAGAGCAGCAGCCAAGAGCTGGAAGGCAGAAAAAGCTCCCAATCCCCCATGGATGTGGCTGTCTGCAAAGACAACAGCTGCCTGCTCTTCAGCAGGGTGATGCTCACCCAGCAAAGCCCTCACCCAGCAGATGCCTT
>NW_011137008.1:0-395 GCF_000146605.3 Meleagris gallopavo
ACTGGATACCCTTTTCAACTGTATCCCATCTTTTCATCACAGGCTTCAAGCCGTCTTTGAAGCGATACCTTTCTTTCACGGCTATTAGCACTCGTTCCCAAAGAGAGGCAGACTCATCCAAACATCGACCAATTCCTCGGTCAATAGCTGGGTCTCTGGCAATGGCTCCTAGTTGGCGAGCTTCATTACCATCTAGAAACAAACTATTGGCCCCGCGGTCCCAACAACGAACCAACCAGGAAACAATATTTTCATTCGGGCCCCGTGTGAACTCCTTTCTTGAACCTTGGATTTCAGTCATCTTCAGGGGCCGACGAGTAGTAATAAGGATGTCCTCATCATCAGTCTCTTCTGCATGTCTCTTAGTTTTTCCTTTTGCTTTTCGCGATGGTGGT
>NW_011137009.1:0-377 GCF_000146605.3 Meleagris gallopavo
GGTATTAGCCTTAGGTATATTAGGATTACGCTCAGAGTGACTGTTAGGAAGGCCAGGGAAAAGCAAGACCGAAAGTCAAAGGGAACTGCAGAGGGAACAAAAAGAGGAAAAGGCATAGACGACACACAATGGAAGGCAACATCAAAGGCGAAGGAATAGCAAAAGCAGGCTGAACGCCAAAGAAAAGGCCTCGTCAAAGGTCAGGCCCTAAGAGAAGGCCGCAGAGAACGCCAGAACATAGACTAAAGAGAACACGCAAAGGAGGCCAAAATGGAGGGCGAGGTCCATGAGAACGCTACATGGAAGGCCAATGCAGAAGTTCAAGGGCAAAGGCCAAAGAGAACACAGCACAGAAGGCCAAAACCAAAGGCCAAAAA
>NW_011137010.1:0-440 GCF_000146605.3 Meleagris gallopavo
CAGGAACGCGAGAAAGAAAATATGGACAGTAGATGGAGACTCATAGGCCATAGTAATTGGGATGATGAACCCTTGACACGGTACAACTGCCTATTAAATAGAGCCAATTAAACTGGATTTGTTAGAGGGGATTTTAGTCCAGGATAGGCAGCACGACTCTGATTTTTAGCTGAGTAATGAAGGAGGGAATGGCGTTCCTGCTCATCAAGAAGCACTGGCATCCCAATGGCTATCTCTGTACCTTTACCATCCTGCATAGGTAGCTCATAAGAGATCTTCGGGGGTGGGATTCTGAATTCTCTCCCTTCTTGTGAGAGAGGGAGAACTAATCCCTTTGCTTCTGAAACCCAGGATCTCAGTAAATGAATTTAGAGGATTATCCGTGCCAGAAAGCTTGTACATTTCTGCCTCCAAACGTGCTACTTTCCAGCTTTTCTACA
>NW_011137011.1:0-547 GCF_000146605.3 Meleagris gallopavo
TGGCTGTTGCCAACGGGGAGCATCGTGCCTGTGCGAAGCAGACCAAGCTACAATTCTGGGAGGATGGCCCCGCCACACAGCGGGGCTACAGAACACCAGAGGTCACCGCCAAAGGTACGCGGGTCCGCAGCCGGCACGGGAGCAGAGCTGCCAGCGAGTCCTGGCACCGAGCGGGCCAGACCCAGCACGGGGACCATCTCAGGGCTGCCTCCGTGTGGGGCTGGGGACAGCGACGACATTTTCCATCTGCCGCCTCCCTCCTGCCCTGAGCCAGTGGGAGAAGCGGCAGAAGCAGAGTGTGACCTGCTTTTCCTTTGCCCTGCAGAGCGAGTTGCTGTCTGGGATGCGGTGGCCGCCTACGTCCAAGAGCAGCTCCTGCTGCGCAAGGTGGGTCGGCACCTTCTTCCCCACTTTGTCTGCTTGGAGGGCTGGGGAGTGCCCTCGCCTTGGGCCGCGGGACTCAAGGACTCTTCCCCTCCACAGAAAGCAGGGTATTCACCCCCAAAATGCCTGGCAGGTACCAGTGGGCCTCCGCATGCATGCTATG
>NW_011137012.1:0-498 GCF_000146605.3 Meleagris gallopavo
CTATTTTAAGTAGCCAGTATCAGGGCTAAACACTGCAAGGACTAAACAGAAAGAGTCTCCAAACTTCAGCAACTGCTCCCTCTGTGGCAACAGGTTCTGAATTCAACTACAAAAACCTGTCAGCAGATGAGATTTTCACTGGAGCAGAAGTCACACTTCTCTCCCTTCTTAATTATTCAGTTGCATGGCATGCACAGCACCCTGTGCTGTATCATCAGCACAGCTGTTCTTCAGAGAACAGTGGCACCCAGTGGCCAGCAGCAGCCATTGGCTCAAATGCACAGCAGCTTCTCAGTACCTACAGCAAGAATCTCTCTCTCACACACTCCAATCCCCACCCAACCCGCTACCCAACCTCTCACACGGCCAAACAAGTGAGAGACAAGGAGGACAAGCACAGTTCCAGAGAATCACAGAATGGCTTGAGTTGGAAGGACCTTAAGGACCATCCAGCTCCGAGTTGCAAAGTTGCAACTCACCAGATCAAACTGTCCAGGG
>NW_011137013.1:0-735 GCF_000146605.3 Meleagris gallopavo
AAGTGAGACAGGGGAGGTTTAGGTTGGTTATTAGGAGGCAGCTTTTCACGCACAGGGTGGTGACGCACTGGAATGTGTGCTTGAGAGTCACTTCCAGGATGATCTGCTCCATGATCCGTGACCAGCCCAGAGGTGAGACTGACATGCTGGTAGTTCCCCGCGTCACACTTTCTATCCTTCCTGAGAGGTGTGCTGTCACCTTTTTTCTCCTCACCAGGGACTTGACCTGACTGCCTCGACTTCTGAAATACCATGGAGAGTGGCTCGGTGACTGCAGCGGTGAATTCCCTCGGAACTCTGGGACTCATCTCGTCAGGACCTAAAGACTCCTGGCTGTTTGGGTCCTCAGGTGGTCCAGAACCTGATCTGCCATGGCAGTGTGGGATGGGAAGGGGTGTGTGGGACTGAGGAAGCAATGGCAGTCCCCACCTCACCTCACCAAAGCAAAGATGAGGGCTGTGCATAATGAGCAGTTATCAGACAAGATGGAAGCAAAAAATGGTGTTGGGTAGCTGAGCCTTCTCTGGTGGTAAGCAACATCGTGCACAGAGTGCAGCCATGTGCTCCGAGCAAGGAGCACAGGTTTGTGCAAGAGGCCGGGATGCAGGGCAGTGCCTTCATGACTGTATTGTGTCCAACAGGTGGCAGCAGAGCTGCGGTGCTCCCAAGTGCCGTAACAACTGCACGGAGACGATGTGTTGGTCTCTGTGGATACAGCAAGGAAGTGGAATGTGC
>NW_011137014.1:0-716 GCF_000146605.3 Meleagris gallopavo
GCAGCGGTCTCATGTTCTCGCTTGCCGAGAACGGGCCACTTCAGCCGGCTGCTTTTCTCCGACGAGTGAGCGGGCTCCTGTGCGCGCATCGGAAGGAGCGGTTTGCACTTCGCCTTGGCTACATGCAGAATGCACTACGCCTACCTCTGAATACTATGTCTCTGCCTTTATTTCGAGCCACAATTTCATTCTAGTCAGGTTTTCCTACTGCTACACATCTGCATTCAGACAGGAAAGAAGTGGAAGGGAAAACCCTACCTCTAATAAAGGCATTTGCAAGTTCGAGGAGCGACAGCTGTAGTGCTCTCAGGGAGAGCGTTCAGAAAGTGGGGAGAGATCCTTTCAGGACTGCGGAGAAAAAACCCCCCAACCTCGCAGGTAGTGCAGGAGGCTGAATTCGCACTTGTCGGCATCGGAATCGCACTCCTTCGCTCTCACGCGTAGAAAGCGTCATTCGCGCTGAACCGTTCCCGGAGGACATTGCCGTAGATGGCCGAGAAATCGCGTTTCTCCCCGAACTCCACTTTCAGCCGTCAGCAGCGGTCTCGTGTTTCTCGCTTGCCGAGAACGGGCCAATTCAGCCGGCTGCTTTTCTCCGACGAGTGAGCGGGCTCCTGTGCGCGCATCGGAAAGGAGTGCAGAATGCACTACGCCTACCTCTGAATACTATGTCTCTGCCTTTATTTCGAGCCACAATTCATTCTAGTCAGGTTTCC
>NW_011137015.1:0-686 GCF_000146605.3 Meleagris gallopavo
CCATCTACACCCCGTTTTCTCCCCAAAGGACCCCTTTTCACACAAAAATACCACACTTGCCCTCCAAGAGAAGTCAGTCTTTCCCACTATTGCCCACTTTTCTCCCACGTACTTGTCATTTTCTCCCAGAAATACCACATTTCACTTGGAAATTGGGCCTGTGCTTCCAAAAGATGGTATTTCTCCCAGGCATACCTGTTTTCTTCAAACTACCGCACGTTTTCTCCCAAAAAGACTAGATGACAAGACCAAATTGGACACTTGCAACCAAGAATAGGACATCTTCTCCCACTAATACCACTTGTCTCCCAAGGATAGGACATTTTCCCTAAATGCTATGGCAGTTCTGCTAAGAAATACTCCTTTCCTTCCCTAAATGGGACATATGCACCCACAAAGACCACGACTCCGAGAAATTCCTCCCAGTTCCTCCCAATTACACTCCATTACATTCCTCATCATGACACTTACTCCCAGACTTTTGGCATTTTACTGCGGAAAGACCATTTCGATCCAGAATATATGCCATTGGCCCTCACAAACACCGATTGCCTCACAAAGATGTGGCACATCCCACCAGAAAGACCATTGCTAGCCCCCAAAAGATGGCATTTACTCCCAGAAACACCAGCTTTCTCACACATTCCTCACCTTTTCCCCCCCACATAAGACCTTTTCTCCCAGAA
>NW_011137016.1:0-313 GCF_000146605.3 Meleagris gallopavo
TTTTTTGGCCAGAATCGGAGGTGATGGCAAAGCTGGCATCAATAGGACTGGCAGAATCCTTCAGTAGGAGCTGAACTCCATTCCAGAGACTGGGCAGCTAACAAGGCTGGTTGGAGAAAGAGCCCGAGGAAAAGGGGAAAAAAGGGACGGGGGGGATGGAATTGGGATGGGAGGAAGAGGGAAAAGGGACCTGCGGGGAGAAGTGAAAAGGGGGATAAAGGGGATGGGGAGGAAAACACAAAGTGGGACAGGGAGAGAGGGGAGGAAATGGGGATGGAGAGGGGAAGGAGAAAAGGGAAACGTGGGAAGGGGG
>NW_011137016.1:2336-3171 GCF_000146605.3 Meleagris gallopavo
CTTTGGCTGCAATTCAAAAACGAAACCAAACTTCACGTTCTCTGGAAAAGTGGTCAAGCTACTTATAATGATTACAGGTACATAGGGAAGCTGTACAGGGAGAAAATTACAGAGGCCAAAGCCAAGATGAACGTGAACTTGGCCGCTAAGGTTAACGAAAACACAAAATGTTTCTATAAATACATCAACAGCAGGAGAAGGACTATACAGCATCTCCATCCCCCGTTGAACACCAAGGGCAACTTGCTCACTGAGGATCAGAATAATACTAAGGCTCTTAAAGCCTTCTTTGCCTCAATCTTACTATTAGAAACTTATTACTGCCTGGCCACACAGCTGCCGACTCTGGTACATTGGCATGTAGAACAGGACAGACCCTGCGTGATATACGATGAGACTGTTTCAGACCTCCTCCAAAAATTGGATGCCAGCAAGTCCGTGGGGCCTGACAGATCTCACCCTGGACTGCTAATGAAATGGGCAGACATCAATGCCAACCTGCTCTTCCTCGTTCTTCGGCGGTCCACGCTAACCAGAAATGTTCCAGTAGTTTGGAGACTGGCAAATGGGACGCCAAACTTTGAATAAGGACATAAAGGTGATCATCGTAGCTGCATACCTATTAGTCTCGCCTTGCTGCCTCAAAACTGATGGAACAGATCTCGGTAGCC
This sequence comes from Meleagris gallopavo, assembly GCF_000146605.3. Taxonomy (NCBI): domain Eukaryota; kingdom Metazoa; phylum Chordata; class Aves; order Galliformes; family Phasianidae; genus Meleagris; species Meleagris gallopavo. Next base: position 3,008 of record NW_011137016.1, read on the forward strand.
ATTGTGCACTGCGAAAGGACAACTGAGGTATTGGGCCCAGTCACTATAGGTATACGAGTGGTAAATCCCAACTCATAAACCTGATTACATTCTATAAAACCCAAGTATTAAGACACACTAACAGAAACACGATAACAGAACCCAGATCTTCATTCCATATCACA
>NW_011137017.1:0-518 GCF_000146605.3 Meleagris gallopavo
AGTGCTCTGAACTGGGAAACACGCTGTAAGCTTGTTCATTAGAGCAGCATGAGCGAAATACATGTAACAAACCGTCAGGGAGTCAGGGCCTTGACACAAAGCAGAGCTGTCCCACTCTGTGGGAATGTGAGGATGCCGTGTGCAGGCTCCAAGATGCTCCCCTCCATCCTCCTTCCGAGCTGATCTCCATGCAAGGACAGATGGATGACCAGAACAATGACCAGTGTAAAGGAGCACAAGTGTTAGGGGGGTAATTAAACAATTCAGAGGCCCTGTTTATGTTTATGTTGTAAAGCAGGCATCCGAAAGTTACGCCCAAATGTTTGTTAAGGAAGCAATGGTTAGAAGGCAATTAACCAATTAAGATAATTGTGTCTGGGCGGCAAAGACTTGAGCTTCCTTGGTATTTGTGTGATGAGTGAAGCGAGAGTGTGAAGCTGCAGTGCTCAGCCAGTGAGGAACCAGGGCAGAAAGAGATCAGCGTCGGGCAACGAGGGGGATAAAGATGTAGCGCTGTT
>NW_011137018.1:0-755 GCF_000146605.3 Meleagris gallopavo
GTATTTCTGGGAGAAAATGACAAGTACGTGGGAGAAAAGTGGCAACTGTGGGAAAGACTGACTTCTCTTGGAGGGCAAGTGTGGTATTTTTGGTGTGAAAAGGGGTCCTTTGGGGAGAAAACGGGGTGTAGATGGGAGCAAATGTCCTGTTGAGGAGTGTCCAGCAGTATTTTTGAGAGAAAAGGGAAGGTACTTGTCAGAAAAGTGCTCTTTCTGGGAGAGAGTAGCATAGTTGGTTGGAAAATGCCACCCATTTGTGAGAAAGCTGCTTTGTTTCCGGGAGGAAATAGCATTCTTTGGGGAGAAGATGTCCTCTTTTGGATGGAAAAGTAGTAGTTGTGGGAGAAGCTGTCCAATGTTTGGGCCCAAGGTAGCATTACTGGGAGGTAATGTCATTGTATTGGAGAAGGGTGGTATTTCTTGGGGAGAATGTGTTCTTTTTGGAAGCCAACGGTGTACTCTGGGGGGAAAAAGCATCCTTTCTGGGAGAAAATGTCCTAGTTTGGGGAGAAAGTGTCATAGTGCGGAGTGTGGTGTAGCAGATTAGGGGGAATTGGGAGGTATTCCTAAGAGAACTGTCATTTTTGGGTGAAAAGGTCTTATGTGGGGGGGAAAAGGTGAGGAATGTGTGAGAAAGCTGGTGTTTCTGGGAGTAAATGCCATCTTTTGGGGGCTAGAAATGGTCTTTCTGGTGGGATGTGCCACATCTTTGTGAGGCAATCGGTGTTTGTGAGGGCCAATGGCATATATTCTGG
>NW_011137019.1:0-562 GCF_000146605.3 Meleagris gallopavo
TCTCCAGGAGGCTGAACAGCCCAGCTCTCCTTGCTTACAGGAGAGGGGTTCCATCCTTGGGTTCGTGTTTGTGGCTGTACTCTGGATGCACTCGCACAGCTCCATGTCTCCCTGCACTGAGGACTCCACATCTGGACGCAGCACTGCAGGTGAGGCCTGACCAGCGCAGAGCAGAGGGATGGGGATCTCCTCCCTTGGCCCGCTGACTGCGCATCTTTGGATGCAGCCCAGGATACGGTTGGCTTTCTGGGCTGGAAGGGCCCACTGCTGGCTTGTGTCCAGCTCCCACCCACCAGTACTCCCAGGCCTTATGGAGCAGGACTACGCTCAGTCCTTTCATCCCCTAGCATGTTTTGGTGGTGGGTGTTCCTCATCCCAGCTACCTACCCTGCACTTGGATTTGTGCCCACTGCTCAGCCTGTTGAGGTCTCTGTGGATGGCATCCCGTCCCTCTGCTGTGTCACTGCACCCACAGCTTGGTGTCCTTAGGGTGCACTCAACCCCACTGTTGATGTCCCTGATGAAGGGGAAACCCAGATGCTTGTACCAACTGGGCGTAGAC
>NW_011137020.1:0-767 GCF_000146605.3 Meleagris gallopavo
GCGAGGAAAAATAAAAAGCAAAGGAAAGAGAAGCAAAACTGAAAGGAAAACAAAGCAAAGAATGAAAACTAAAAAGCCATGCAGAGGAATGCGAAGGTATCCGTGCCACTGAGACAGAACTGCAACAGCACCAAGCACAGAAGGAAAGCGCAGGGAACAGGCTTGAGTTAAACGAGTCAGAAAGAGAAAAAGGAGCAAACAGAAGATGAAGTCAATTCAAAACCAAGAACTAAAAAAACCAAGGAAAAACGAAAGCAAAGGGAAGAAGTGGGAACAAGCAGAGTAGAAAGGAAAGCAAAGCAAAGCAAGAAAACTAGAAAGCAATGCGAAGCAACGTGAAGCAGAGGTGAAAAGGAAGCACAAAAGAGCAAACCAAAGCAAAGCAAGGGAAAATAAAAGACAGCCTCAATTTTGGCAGCTCGATCTTCCTGGTGGTTGCTTTGTTGTCCTTCACTGGCCCGACTGCTGGGCACATGAGCATCTCCATGGCACACCTTTACACCTCATTGCAGCCTTTCAGGACCTAAAGGGAGCCACAAACAGGAGGGGAGTCAACTCCTGGAAAGGGCAGATAACAGCAGGACCAGGGAAAATGGTTTGAAGTTGAGGCAGGGAAGATTTAGGTTGGATGTCAGGGGGAAGTTCTTTGCTATGAGAGCGGTGAGGTGCAGGAACAGCTGCCCGGAGAGGCTGTGGATGCCCCATCCATCCCTGGAGGTGTTCAAGGCCAGGCTGGATGGGGCCCTGGGCTTTGAGTCTGTGGGGGT
>NW_011137021.1:0-472 GCF_000146605.3 Meleagris gallopavo
TTCGAAACCTACCAGCACATCCGTGCTGCCGGGAAGGAAGTCTGTCAGCAGCCCAAGCAAATTGAGTGCCAGGCCGAGGACTACCCCGACATTTCCATCGAACAAGTCGGACAGGTTGTGCAGTGTGACGTTCACTACGGACTGGTGTGCAAGAACCAGGACCAGCGCGGCAGTTTCAAGATGTGCCTCAACTACAGGATCCGTGTCCTCTGCTGCCGGCCTAACCCCAACTGCGTACAGACCATCACTCCTACCACCAGTCCCACCACCACCATCTCCGCAAGCACCTCCTCCCCTACACCCTTCATCACAGTCACAACCTCCACCTCCACCGCTACGACCTCCACAACCGGAACAACACCAACAACCAGCACCAGCAACCTCTCGCCGACTCCTACTCCCATCTCCTCTTCCAGCTCCCCTTCCACCCACGCAGCACGTGACCACCTGCGACCTTGAACTGTGCTCCTGG
>NW_011137022.1:0-558 GCF_000146605.3 Meleagris gallopavo
ATGCTTCCTCTGGCTTTGGCAAGACTTTCCTACAACTGCTGGGTTTCCAAGCTCCGCGACCTTAAGCTTCCCAGCGAGGGGTGGTTGTGACACTATTGGGTGGCATTTCCCTGTGTGAGAGTAGGAAAAATGAGCCCAGAGGTTCAGCCTTGGTGGCTGAAGGTATGTTCCTTGGGTGAAGGAGGAAATGGAATCTGTTATCATAGTGGGTAACGCTGGCACCCTCCTAGCAACAACTGCAAAACGTGCCTCGGATGGTGCTGGAAGGGTTCTGTTAGTGGGCCCTGTGGGCCGTTGTTACTAAAGACACGCGTGTCCAGTGGCACCTCTGGGTCCTTTACCCACTGCCTGCTCCTCTCCCTGGTGACCAGGTTATTTGCAGAGGAATGCTCAGATGGCTCAGCACAGCTCTCCCCAGGCCGGCTCAGCCTTATTTCTCCAGCTGCCTTCTGGAGGACAGATGCACGCTGCAGTGGGGCCACATCAGCAGAACTGCATGGGAAGCCACAGACCCCCAGGCCGCGCAGCACAGCCCTCAAGGTGAGGCATGGCAGCTTC
>NW_011137023.1:0-661 GCF_000146605.3 Meleagris gallopavo
CAGAACAGTGAGAAGGAGAACAGGAAAAGAGGAGTAACGGGCAGGGGAGAACTGAGAGGAGGGAACAGCAGAGCAGAGAAGCACAGAAGAAGGAAGAAGAGAAACAATGGTGCAGAGAAGAGAGAGTGAGAAGAGCATAGGGAAAAGCAGAGAGAGAAGGTGAGAAGAATAAAAAAGCAATGTGAACAATTTTTAATCCCTATTAAAGCTGGATTCTTTCCAGAACACATGGATGCTGCTCTGTTACTTTCCTTCTTTTTTGCATTGCTCCTATTCTTTTAGACAATTTAAGAACTAAGAACATTCTGGACCATTTCCAGAACTTTGGTTGCAAAGTCTCCTTGATCTCAGCTGCTCTGAATTACCCAACCAATATCAAGCGGGGGTCACCTCCTTCAAGGCGCCCTGCAAATCCAGCTTCACGTGTCTAACTTGGACAAATTTACCTTCAGGAAGGAGCAGAGAGACTTTCCACACTCAGCCCAGAATCCTCTGCTGCCATCCAGCACATCCATTCCCCAGCAGGACACCATCACTCCCATCAGCGTGGCGCCGTCTGTTCCCACGCCCTAAAAGCAACAGCCACGGACAGCCGACTACACAGCCTCTGGAGCAATCCCCGACAGACACAAAGGCTGCAGACACCACAGTCACTGCCGTG
>NW_011137024.1:0-596 GCF_000146605.3 Meleagris gallopavo
GGACCTCTGGAGGTCTGCTTTTCTTGGAAGCCCTCACAGACCAGACCTTTGCGGTTCCCTGCTCCCCACCCGCAGTCCCTTCCGTGCAGTATGAATCTCGATCGCTTACCTGTGCCTAGTGTCTTCACAATGCTCTCAGGCAACCCTGATCAGGCGAGACGTACACCAGTTTCCCAAAGAACCGATCAAGATCATAGCTTCCGGGTATTGCATAAGGACGTCCCAGAGGTGGTGCAGGGTGTCAGGCAGACTGAAGGCCTTTTGCTCGGTGTGCGGGGACTGCTGCTTTGGGTCCTTTGGAACAACAGGCTTGCTGACAGGGACCCATTTGGGGGTGTGGAGAAAGGCCAATCCAGAAGGGCCAGTTGGTGGGCAGCCTCTCCTCAGGACGCACAAGTTTTTGATCTCCATTTCCAGGACAGGTGTTTAGTCCAATCCAGCAGAGCCAGTTGGAGGTCTGTGTGTTGGTGTGAACCGGGCTCTGCTCCTCGTGAAAGACCTTGGTTTTATTCCCCGTCGTGGATCTTGGCGGAGCTGGTGGTTTGTTCAAACCAGAAGAGCCATTTGGAGGGCTGGCTCTTGGACGTAACCGGACG